>NC_056744.1:1365516557-1365729057 GCF_019279795.1 Protopterus annectens | reverse complement strand
ACCATCAACCATACAAGAAACTGATTACACTATTCCGCCCAATGATGCATGTGCTGTGTGCAAAATATCTGTAACAGAATGGACTCACTGGCAAGGTAGTTAGCACTGATAAACCCAGGTCTCTCAGATGTGTCTATGACTGTTGTGCTTGTCAATGTGTATATGACAGTATGTCATACTATGTATTGCTCATTAACACCTAGTACATCCCCCATTACCATACTGTACAAAGACTGGTGATGTTCTTCACTTAACAAGAAGCTCGAGACACACATCATCCTAAAAGCTGTGTGGTGTGTGCAATTAAGGCCAAACACATTAGTAGCAATCCAAACACATTAGTAGCAATACGTACCTAGGTAGGGGTTCTACTCTCAGTGTTGCCAAGTAAGTGTGTGTGTATGTGAAGGGATCTACTTCAGTTTGCAGAAAATACATGTCCCAGGAGGTCATCTTGTCAATAACTGACTGGCAAATGTTAACATTTCAAAGGAATCATCTTGTGAAAATTCATTCCATCAAAACTAGTAATAGATGTGTAAATGCCCTCTTCCCCACTGTACAGCTGTACAGCGATACTGGAGTTGGTATATATAGTTGGGTATGGATGTTGTGGGCACAGCCACCCTAATTGGGGTTATTGTTGTGTGTATTCCCCTGCTTAGTCTGCTGTAATACTGTAGAGTTTATGTTAACAGGTTAAGTAGTTGTCAATCATACTGTGTGTGGTTCTACACCACTCCACACCCTCCAAAGTGTAGGGCTGTACCACCCACATCAGCACACCTATGTTTACCAACTCCAGGATTGCACTACATTGGAGAAGAGGACATATACCCTGCCAGTATCATTGTCCAATGACATTAAACTGGCAGAGTGATTATTTACTGATGTGATGTTTTGCCTATTTTGTCTTGGTGGAATTACATAGGCTAAAATGAGTTCACTGCAAAATTAATAACATCAATGTGTACAGTGTTCTCTGTGTATTGCATCAACACCAACGCCTCTGTGTGTGTGTGTGTGTGTGTGTGTGTGTGTGTGTGTGTGTGTGTGTGTGTGTGTGTGTGTGTGTGTGTGTGTGTGTGTTATTCACAAACATTTTGTGTGTGCCACCCAGTGCACTTACCATTGTCCACTGTAGAAGGGCTGCTGACATTGGCCACCATGCATTCACCTGTATACACCCCTCAGATCTATCAACCATGTGGCATATGCAGTAATTGTTATACAGACCTTTTACTTGTGTTCAGCTGTACCCAGGATATGACACAGTCAATGTTGCACCACAGTACCATACTCTTTTTAGGAAACAACAGCAGACCAACATCCTGCTGGCACATAGACACCTACAACACAAACTGAATAAATTATGGAGACCACAATCACTCAGTGTTAATAACAGCTATAATGCATCATGGCTGGACAGCTACACATCCTGACATGTAAGCATTAAACTTTCCAGCTGAAAACAGGTTACACAGCATTACATTGTTAAACCTTAGTACATTCACCCTGTGCATCAAAACCATATTAGCATGTCCCTGCATTGATGGTCAGGATGAGAGGGATGTGGCACAGGTATCATCATATGCACAGGGTGTGTTGTGGGTTTGCCAGAGACCTAAGCTGAGCCATTTGGTTGACATCATATGTGTGTGTTAGGGGGTTTGTTATCAATTGGGCTGTGCAAATGTGGTGTGTGTAGGTATGGAGGTGCCCTAGCTGTGTTGGTGATGTGTGTGTGTGTGTGTGTGTGTGTGTGTGTGTGTGTGTGTGTGCACAGTTCTGCCATGTGGCTGTCCTATACAGGGATTTGTTGGACAGCTGCAGACCATACATGGCAGGGTGTGCAGTTCACCATGTCTGGCAATGGACACGAGAACTGTGACTCCCAGGGGTTCCATGGGTACTACCAGGTACAAGCCCGAATATTGTACTCTCCCCTGATGATGTCAAATGTCCATTGGATCCGGGTCCCTGTTGGGACCAGCCAAGTCCACGTGCATGTGGCCTGCTGTGTTGTGGTGTGGACAGCACCCTCCCTGCAGTACTGGTGCTGGTCCTGCCACTACAGGAGTGGCTGTGACTTGTTGCACATCCATATAGACCTCCACCTGTTGGTGTTGCTGACCTACATCCACGTGGCTATCGCCCTACTCCCACCATATGCTCTAACACAAATATTGCATGGTTGAGGATTCCAGCTATCTCACCCGACTGTCTATCCAGGACCTCTGCAAAATAATGATGGGCACCTGCAAGATCATGGATATTGTTATACAGCAGAATGGGTATCCTCTGGAGCCTCAGACTCTGTCTGGTATAATGTTCCATACATGCCTGTGCCTTCATGATGGCCTGAAACATCGTCTGGTGACACCTGCTGTGGCACTTCTGCCAGGTGTATGATGGCCAGCAGCCCTCCTATGAGCACCCCTGTACATCTGACTGTATGGTACCTTGCCAGTCATCTGGCTATGGCTGCTGTGTACAGTCACACTTGGCATAGTCACTAGACTGTCCTATCCCATGCCACCACCTGCCAACTGTCCCTCATCTATGGACATTCGTGATGGGGTATGTATAAGCATTCTGTGTGCGGGGATGGGGTGGATAAAAGTGGGATGTCAACTGATGGCACAGTTTCAGCACCTGACAATCCTGCCTGTGCCTCACCATACCTATCATCATTGTCAGAGTCTGTATGGACACTAACATAAGTTTGCCTGCAGGAGGGACCCTGACCTACCTCGCCACCTGTGAGGGGAAAACAAAAAATGTAATTTAAGATCTATACATCATTGCTTACATCTACACACACACGCACACACACACACACACACACACGCACACACACGCACACACACGCACACACACGCACACACACTCACATGCACACTTACAGGTGAGGTGGCACAAAGATGTCATTACGCAGGAGCCTCTCATTGCCCAGCAGTCAACATGCATGACATATGGCACTTAACAGCATGCACTGCAGTTATACTCAATCCTTGTTACCAACATTATGCATCTCTGTGATGCATGAGTTGTGTTAGTAGGTGATGCCCTTCCCTGGAACACACTGCACCCATGCACACAGTATTGCTGTGCGTGTTCAGCACCCTGGCTTGTACTGTGTACCATACCTCATGTGTACACCTTTGCTGAATGTGTATATGTGTGGCATTTATGTTTGCTCTGTTGTTCACAGCCCTATGTGTTTGTCTGACACATACCTGGGATGATATGAGACTAGATGTCAATATAAATGCCTGACCTCTGATTTGCAGATCTCATGTATGAGCAATAAAATCAAATTACACTGTCAACCTTCAAAGCTTACTGTGGCTAGGAGTGTACACACCCTTATTGACATGCCAGCCTGTTCCCTGATTTGCAATGGGGCCACAATACTGCATATGTTAGCATTACTCACACCTGATATGGGACCTATGACCTGTGCAATCAAATACAGTATCAAACAAATGTGTTAGTTGTACAGATGCTGATTGAGATGCATACAATATGTGGGTTGCATAAGTGTGCACATTCTTAACACAATGGTTTGTTGCAGCACCTGTTAAGTGAACTACAGCAGTAACTATTCCTGGAAGGGGTATACTAGCATAGCCTATCTTCACTTGCCATTATTTGGTCACTCCACCCTACAAATGTCCCCCAATTCTATTGGACTGCAAGGTCAGCTCAGGTGCACAGCCCTTGGAGGTCACACAGTGCCTTCACTAAAGCTGTGGAGTCAGGGTTATGTCTGCCACAATTCGTGACCTTGACTGTGTTCAGATACAGCGATTCTTAGAGAGCTTTGGATGTATGCTTCAGTTCACTGTTATGTTTGAGGATGACACCTCCCCATCCTCAGCCTTATTGCAGATGTTTGACAACTATGGGCCAAACTGGGTCGGGTCCAATGTCTACAAGTCCCCTATGTTCTCGTGTTGTTTTCTTCATGAGCTACATTATGATCCTCTCCATAGCTTTGCCTGCAGACCAGGGCTTGTTAAGGGTTTATGGGGTTAGTAATTACCAGGGTCTGTAGAAGCACCGCCTTTGTGGATGGTTTGATTTGCATCCAGTTGCCGTACGCCTCCTTGGGCATGTATCACTGTGGTAAGGCTAAGATTAAACAGCTGCCTTATGCGAAGTGCGGGTTTAGTTCCTCATTGAGTCTATATATGTGAAGTGCTAACACCGAGGACACCATCCCGTCCGGTCCATTGATGCTGTGTTTTTAGCTTTAGAGAGAGCAGCCACCCTCATGTGCTGGAGATGTCTGGGAGGCTGCACTCCACTGGAATAGTTACTCTCCTTTTGGGGGAGAGGGTGAAGTTGAATTGCACTGAACCAGTATGTTGGCAATGTCTGTGGGTTCAGTGATTTTGTACTAATTTTGGACTAATTCTGAGCATATCTGGGAGTTTCCCACCCAGGTTTCTAACATAGCTGAAGAAGGCCTTAATGGATTGTCTTTGAATCTATGGCAATTTTTCTCTCAAAGTTGGCCTTGGATGATTTTATGAGTGCTCATATTTTTTTACTAATAATGATCAAAGGTGTCTTCTCTTTTATGGATTTTGCTCTATCATGTAACAGTTTTCTCCTCTTATTGTAAAGTTTGTTTATGGCTGGGGTCCACCAGACTGGACGTTTGCCCTTGGTGGAAAGAGTCTTGGTTTTATTAGGGATTTCCTGATCCATGCAGTCCTGGAGGTGTTCGTAGAAGGCATTTGTAAGGGCTTCCGCAGCTTGGGTTGTGGTTTCCACTGGCTCGGGGGCCTTGAAGGATACCACACCAGTCTTGAGTAGTCTGAAGTTTGCTTTAGAGAAGTTCTTAGCTGTGGTCTTTTTTGTTTGGGGTGGGGGCGGGATGTGGATATCCAGTGAGATTAGTTTATGATCTGATCTCACCAATGAGGGATATACTTCCAGTGTGGAGCATTTTATCCCCATGTTTGTGATGATGAGATCTAGTATATTTTCTCCTCTTGTGGGAATGGTGACTAGTTGTTCCATGGCATTTGAATTTATGAACTCCAGGAACCTTTGGGCTAGAAAGTTTGGGCTTGAGTAATGTTCCCAGTCTATATTCGGGTAGTTGAAGTCACCCAATATAATGGTGTTTGGAGATACATTTATACCCTCCAGTGTCTTCAGGAAGGCTGTGTGGGGTTCCTGAGTTTGAGAGGGTGGCCTGTAGCATGCTACAAATTGTAGAGCAGTTTTGCCTATGGTTAATTGCACCTGGATGGTTTCCGATGCTTCGTGCATTGCCACCAACATGGAGGTGTGGGTATCCTTGATGAATATGGATACACCCCTCCTTTTGTGGTGTGGTCCTGGTTTTGGGGCCGGAACACATGATATGAGGTAAAACCTGATAGTGCCGGGGTGCTCTCAGGAGCCTTGAACCAGCTTTCAGTCACAGCACAGACATCAATGTTCTCCATACTGAGAAGGGCCTTGAGTGTGTGCATTTTGAGATTTAGACTTCTGGCATTGAGCAGCATTACCCTTAGTTTCTTCCCATTTTTGTTTTCTAGGGTGGTAGGTTTAGAATTTGAGCCTTGCCTAAAAAAGGCACTATGGGGTGGCAAGAGCCTTAGCCAATATCCGGAATCCAAGGGTGACAGGTGCAAGCTGTCCCTTGCGAAGCAGCATGGCTTGTCAAGCATGTCATCCCAGGCAGACAGACACTGGATCCCCTTTGAATGACACCAGAAATTAAGCCAAATGTTAAAGCTGATCATCTTGTCTCTATGTTGTGGCATCATTCTTGGTGAATGAAGGATGCTGCTCAGGGTCAGGGTCATACCTGCCTGGGCTACATAATCAGAGAGCTCCTCTATGTCTCTTTTCATGTAGTCCAGGGAGGTACGTCTCAGGTCGTTCACACCAGCATGGACAATGACTGTGTCATATTTGTACTTGCTGTGGAGTGACCCAAGTGCTTGTGTTATGTGGCGGATTCTAGCGCCCGATAGGCAGCTTACTGTGACCCTCTCCTTGTTCAGCCTGGTGAGTGGGACGTCAGTGTGTCTGACTATGGAGTCACCTATGACAAGTATGTTTGGTGTTTTATTTGGCCTTAAGGGCTGTGACTGCTTTGCACACTGATTTTGTGTTTTATGTGTTGCCTGTTGTGTGTCATGAGGTGGCGGTTGCTTGGGTGTCTGCTTTGGAGGCCTCTGCTGTTTAGGTAAATTTTTTCTCAGAGCCTCTGAGTATGTCTTTGTGTGTTTATGTGTTTGATTCATTGTTATGATAGCTTTATGTGAGACTGGTTTTGTGGTGTGTGTAGTTGCCTTCTCCTCCTGTCTGGTCTTGCCAGTCCTGAGTTGAGAGAGCTCAGCCTCCAGTTTGGCTAAATAGCTGCATCTCTCGCAAGTATTTGTGTTATGTGGGAGGAGGAGAGGGTTATCTGTGTACATGAGGCAATTGTAACATTACCTCAATATTCCCAGATTCACCAACTGGACAGGAGAGGACGCCAGCATCTGGCCCTTCGACATGCTAGAGAAATTAAGAAGTTTGGGGTGTAACTGAATGAGAGAGGACTTAGTACTCCTGGTGGGGGTTTCGCTAGTGAGGGACTTTGTATAATACAGAAGTGCTAAGCCTGAAAAGAAGATGCTTTTAAGACAACTGCTGAGTTTTTTTGAGAAAAAAAAAAAAAAAGCTTTTTAGGAACAAGTGCTGTGCTTTTTAGTTAAGGGATATACTGTTTAGAATACTAGTAGAGCAGTTCTAAGGGAAAAAAATGAAGAACAGACTTTATGGAGCCAGAAAAAGTTTAACCTTGTTAAACCGGTGCTGCCGATGCTGCTCTAGTGGCAACTCCTTCATCGCGCGATAGCAGGGCTGGAAAGAGCCAGGAATTGACCCAATACTGCCAATAAACTACAGTTTCAAGTCAGTAACCACTCCCACGGGGGGGAGCTGCTCAATGTTTTCACTGCCACTGATCAACAGAGAGACTTTCCTTTAGCCCAAGCAAAAATGGCCTCACAGAAACTTACAAACAGTTCAGGAACAGCAAGCCTGTAACTGAACTTTTTAAATCTCAGAAAAGTGGGAAAAAAGCAAGATTTTTTTTTTGTTTTTTCAGAGATAGCAGAGGTTCGCAAGTAAAATCAAGTTATAACAGTGCAGTAAATGACCCCAGACAAGAGCGCTAGGTCAAAGACAGAAAATATGCAAGTTTTGAGAAACGATTTTAAAATTAAGTGCAAACAGGAAATTCAGTAAACAGCTTTTGGTTGTGCTCTAAATACAGCTACTAATGCAGAAATCAAGTTTAACAAGCCAGAAAATGCGCAAACTAGGCAACTATGCAGAAAAACTTAGCAAATAAACAGAGAAAAAATACTTAAAATCTCAAAAATGGCTCTCTTCTTCTCTCAGCATTTTCTCCTCTTGGTGGGTGCTTCACCTACAGCCAACAAGCCTGAAAAGACCCCAAACCCACGAGGCAACTAGGTTTTAAGAGAGGAAGATGAAGGAGTTTTGGAAATGACCCCTACTGGTCAATAAAACTACAGTTTCAAGTCAGTAACCACTCCCACGATGGGCAGGAGCTGCTCAATGTTTTTCTCTGCCACTGATCAACAGAGACTTTCCTTTAGCCCAAGCAAAAATGGCCTCACAGAAACTTACAAACAGTTCAGGAACAGCAAGCCTGTAACTGAACTTTTTTAAATCTCAGAAAAGTGGGAAAAAGCAATATTTTTTTTTGTTTATGTTTTCAGAGATAGCAGAGGTTTACAAGTAATATCAAGTTATAACAGTGCAGTAAATGACCCCACACAAGAGTGCTAGGTCAAAGACAGAAAATATGCAAGTTTTGAGAAAAAACGATTTTAAAATTAAGTGCAAACAGGAAATTCAGTAAACAGCTTTTGGTTGTGCTCTAAATACAGCTACTAATGCAGAAATCAAGTTTAACAAGCCAGAAAATGCTCAAACTAGGCAACTATGCAGAAAAACTTAGCAAATAAACAGAGAAAAATACTTAAAATCTCAAAAGTGGCTCCCTTCTTCTCTCAGCATTTTCTCCTCTTGGTGGGTGCTTCACCAACAGCCAACAAGCCTGAAAAGACACCAAACCCACGAGGCAACTAGGTTTTAAGAGAGGAAGATGAAGGAGTTTTGGAAATGACCCCTACTGGTCAATAAACTACAGTTTCAAGTCAGTAACCACTCCCACGGGGGCAGGGGAGCTGCTCAATGTTTTTCACTGCCACTGATCAACAGAGAGACTTTCCTTTAGCCCAAGCAAAAATGGCCTCACAGAAACTTACAAACAGTTCAGGAACAGCAAGCCTGTAACTGAACTTTTTTAAATCTCAGAAAAGTGGGAAAAAAGCAAGATTTTTTTTTGTTTTTGTTTTTCAGAGATAGCAGAGGTTCACACGTAATATCAAGTTATAACAGTGCAGTAAATGACCCCACACAAGAGTGCTAGGTCAAAGACATAAAATATGCAAGTTTTGAGAAAAAACGATTTTAAAATTAAGTGCAAACAGGAAATTCAGTAAACAGCTTTTGGTTGTGCTCTAAATACAGCTACTAATGCAGAAATCAAGTTTAAGAAGGGCTGCTGACATTGGCCACCATGCATTCACCTGTATACACCCCTCAGACCTATCAACCATGTGGCATATGCAGTAATTGTTATACAGACCTTTTACTTGTGTTCAGCTGTACCCAGGATATGACACAGTCAATGTGTCACCACAGTACCATACACTTTTCAGGAAACAACAGCAGACCAACATCCTGCTGGCACATAGACACCTACAACACAAATTGAATAAATTATGGAGACCACAATCACTCAGTGTTAATAACAGCTATAATGCATCATGGCTGGACAGCTACACATCCTAACATGTAAGCATTAAACTTTCCAGCTGAAAACAGGTTACACAGCATTACATTTTTAAACCTTAGTACATTCACCCTGTGCATCAGAACCATATTAGCATGTCCCTGCATTGATGGTCAGGATGAGAGGGATGTGGCACAGGTATCATCATATGCACAGGGTGTGTTTTGGGTTTGCCAGAGACCTAAGCTGAGCCATTTGGTTGACTTCATATGTGTGTGTTAGGGGGGTTTGTTATCAATTGGGCTGTGCAAATGTGGTGTGTGTAGGTATGGAGGTGCCCTAGCTGTGTTGGTGATGTGCGTGTGTGTGTGTGTGTGTGTGTGTGTGTGTGTGTGTGTGTGCACAGTTCTGCCATGTGGCTGTCCTATACAGGGATTTGTTGGACAGCTGCAGACCATACATGGCAGGGTGTGCAGTTCACCATGTCTGGCAATGGACACGAGAATTGTGACTCCCAGGGGTTCCATGGGTACTACCAGGTACAAGCCCGAATATTGTACTCTCCCCTGATGATGTCAAATGTCCATTGGATCCGGGTCCCTGTTGGGACCAGCCAAGTCCACATGCACGTGGCCTGCTGTGTTGTGGTGTGGACAGCACCCTCCCTGCAGTACTGGTGCTGGTCCTGCCACTACAGGAGTGGCTGTGACTTGTTGCACATCCACATAGACCTCCACCTGTTGGTGTTGCTGACCTACATCCATGTGGCTATCGCCCTACTCCCACCATATGCTCTAACACAAATATTGCATCGTCGAGGATTCCAGCTATCTCACCCGACTGTCTATCCAGGACCTCTGCAAAATAATGATGGGCACCTGCAAGATCATGGATATTGTTAAGTACAGCAGAATGGGTATCCCTCTGGAGCCTCAGACTCTGTCTGGTATAATGTTCCATACATGCCTGTGCCTTCATGATGGCCTGAAACATGCGTCTGGTGACACCTGCTGTGGCACTTCTGCCAGGTGTATGATGGCCAGCAGCCCTCCTATGAGCACCCCTGTACATCTGACTGTATGGTACCTTGCCGGTCATCTGGCTATGGCTGCTGTGTACAGTCACACTTGGCATAGTCACTAGACTGTCCTATCCCATGCCACCACCTGCCAACTGTCCCTCATCTATGGACATTCGTGATGGGGTATGTATAAGCATTCTGACTGTGTGCGGGGATGGGGTGGATAAAAGTGGGATGTCAACTGATGGCACAGTTTCAGCACCTGACAATCCTGCCTGTACCTCACCATACCTATCATCATTGTCAGAGTCTGTATGGACACTAACATCAGTTTGCCTGCAGGAGGGACCCTGACCTACCTCGCCACCTGTGAGGGGAAAACAAAAAAATGTAATTTAAGATCTATACATCATTGCTTACATCTACACACACACACACACACACACACACACACACACACACACACACGCACACACACGCACACACACGCACACACACACACACACACACACACACACACACACACACTCACACGCACACTTACAGGTGAGGTTGCACAAAGATATTACATAGACCTCTCATTACCCAGCAGTCAACATGCATGACATATGGCACTTAACAGCATGCACTGCAGTTATACTCAATCCTTGTTACCAACATTATGCATCTCTGTGATGCATGAGTTGTGTTAGTAGGTGATGCCCCTTCCCCTGGAACACACTGCACCCATGCACACAGTATTGCTGTGCACGTGTTCAGCACCCTGGCTTGTACTGTGTACAATACCTCATGAGTGTACACACCTTTTCTGAATGTGTATATGTGTGGCATTTATGTTTGCTCTGTTGTTCACAGTCCCTATGTGTTTGTCTGACACATACCTGGGATGATATGAGACTAGATGTCAATAGTAAATGCCTGACCTCTGATTTGCAGATCTCATGTATGAGCAATAAAATCAAATTACACTGTCAATCTTCAAAGCTTACTGTAGCTATGAGGAGTGTACACACCCTTATTGACATGCCAGCCTGTTCCCTGATTTGCAATGGGGCCACAATACCGCATATGTTAGCATTACTCACACCTGATATGGGACTTATGACCTGTGCAATCAAATACAGTATCAAACAAATGTGTTAGTTGTACAGATGCTGATTGAGATGCATACAATATGTGGGTTGCATAAGTGTGCACATTCTTAACACAATGGTTTGTTGCAGCACCTGTTAAGTGAACTACAGCAGTAACTATTCCTGGAAGGGGTATACTAGCATGGCCTATCTTCACTTGCCATTATTTGGTCACTCCACCCTACAAATGTCCCCCAATTCTATTGGACTGCAAGGTCAGCTCAGGTGCACAGCCCTTGGAGGTCACACAGTGCCTTCACTAAAGCTGTGGAGTCAGGGTTATGTCTGCCACAATTCATGACCTTGACTGTGTTCAGATACAGCGATTCTTAGAGAGCTTTGGATGTATGCTTCAGTTCACTGTTATGTTTGAGGATGACACCCCTCCCCATCCTCAGCCTTATTGCAGATGTTTGACAACTATGGGCCACACATGAGTGTCATTTTGCAGTGTTCCAAATTCAGAACACCATGTCTACTGGCCTAGTTCCTGCTAATGAACAGCAAACCTAAAAGTGTACACTGGCACCAGCAAGGTACAGATGGGGATGGTGTGCCTGAGGTGGAGTGAGGTGTTTCTTGTGCACCACATGTATCTTTATTAATACTGTCTGTAAGTTTCAGCCTTTGTCTCGGTACATCTTTACACATTGCAACACATGCCTTTGGGAGACTTGATGTTATGCATATGCTACCTGTAGAGAGCCCTGGATGATGTTTCCTGTGGAGCAACTCTTCCATCTAATTACCCTAACCCATAGGCCACATTTATGCAGAGTCCAGGTGATTGTCGACACAGGTACTACACAGGCAGTACTTACTAGGCATTCCTGCAAGTCCCTCAATGCTGCTGCATGTTTCTGGGCAGCCCCCATGACCAGTTTGCAACATGTGTTGTCATCTGTCTTGAATGGGCATCTGTTTATTTTGTACATTAATGCTGTCCCATACTTCATATTCACATACATGACTGTCTGCACTGTTTGTCATGGTATATGCAGTGGTGAGGTATGGCTACATCTCCCACTCCTGAGAGCTAACTTTTGGATATGGGATTCATTACAATGGTTTGTAAGATGTGTGCTAGCCACAGCTGCCTCTGTTGCAGGTGAGTGGGCAAATGCCATGGGCATACTTCTTGGATAGCAGACCATTATTTGGTGTGACATTGATGCCCTGTACTTGATGGAAGTTGCGTACTCAAGAAAAGTGAATGCTGTCAGTACCTCAAAATCTGCTTCCATGATATGTTATTTGGAGTGTGTGCACACATATGCTTCTAGTGTTTTGGTAGTGGTGCTGCGGTAGCATTGTCACCTCACAGCAAGACATTGTCACGCTCGATTCTCAGCTAGAGCGTCTTCTGTGTGAAGGCATGCGTGAATGGGTGTACCTTCGTTGAAGGTTGTGCATCAGGGCTGGTAACTCGGCACATAAAAATCCACTAACAAACAGTAGCGGACCGAAGTTCCGCTGTGGCGACCCCTAACTGGGATAAGCCGAAAGAAACAAAAAAATTCTCCATATTTGTTGTCCTAACATAGGATTCCATATTACACATTCATTGATCATGATAGGATCACATTATAGGTTGCATAAGTTGTGGAATGTGGTATTGTGATATGCTGTTGTGTAGATCTGTAACAGTTGGCATTGTAATAGTGGTGTATACACTGTTGTAGCCACTGTATAAGGGTAATGTTTCAAACATGTCCCTACTGTAGGCCATTTGTCCCACCATTATGTTCATCTCTGTCCACACATCTTGCATTGACAGGTTGTTAGGTATACTGCAGGACTCTTACATACCCTTCAGATATGCCACCATGGTGACCACTGTGATGCAGTGCAGTTAACAGCAACAATAAGGGAACATGTACAGCATGCATTATGGGTAGGTGTGTTAAATGTGTGCATGGCAAATACCATGCCCATAACACGGCTGGTGTATTGGCAAACCTGAACAAAACAACTCCGTATGCACCAGCTACAGGGTGCTGCCCAGTTGTATACCAGACAGACCTACATATAGTTGTATGAGAGATGTAATGTCAGTAGCCACACCTGTGGTATTGGTACAGGGTGGGAGCAGCATTTCAGTACAACAGTACAAACCCACAATAATAGAGATTATGAACATCTGTTCATTACTACACTGCAGCAACAGACTGTTATCTGACATATACATGAAGATACTTTACAGATGAAGATGGATAAGCAACAGTGGTCTACTAATGTGCCCTGGGGCCTTACTTGCATGTTCTTCATCCATTGTGTGGGTAGCACTCACCTCCACAATGCTATTGTCAGGTTCCTGGCTTGGCTGGCGGCCAGGTGCCCCAAGGTTGGTGAGGAGCTCCTCAGCATGTGTCAGCGGAGGCTGGATGGCATGACCCACACCTGTGGCTAGCTGGTCCCTCCTAACTGCAGCAGCACACTGATGGGTGTGGTGGATGAGATCAGTCCAACGATGTCGCACCTGCTCATAACTGCAGTTATGCAAGCCGAGCTCATTCCTCAGGGCAATCATCTCCTGCAGATCATGGGCCGTACGTCCAAAGGGGGCTCTGTGGTGATGCACAAAGAAGTTTATTATTATATCATTCTACTGTGGAGTATAAGCAGGGATACACTCCTGGGATATGATACCTGGAAGACATAAACAGGAAAAAAAGGTCTGAGGACCTCATACTGCAAGGATATACTAGTTGTTAATTGACATCCCCCCACCATATCTGCAACAATAATCTGAACACACAAATCAATGGGTATGTTTACACCAAACCTACTGTTGGGACATATACCCTATTGTAGAACAAATATTGAAATGTGTTTCTATTCATGTTCCATGTTGAAACACTATCCTTGGTGGCCTGTTGCTATTAATGTATTCTGCATGCCAGTGTAATGGCCACTGTGGTTTCATATATGCATGTGTTCTCATTGCTATGCAAATCTTCCAAATCCTGGTGTTTTGGGTTATGGGAATATCTATGCATGCTGTTATGACTAATCCTGGATTGTGTTGACTATTACTAACCCACATATGTTCTAAAACTGCAACACAATAGCATGTTTGGGAAGGCTGTTCCCAGCAGAACCACCTCTCCCGCCTCATCTGGCTGTGGCACCAGGCCACAGAACATCTGGGACCCACCCCAGGACCTCCTCATCTGCTGGTCCTGCACTACCTTCAGGAGGAACCATATCAGGGGATGGTGATCTTCCCCCCTCTGGGAGTGGGCACAGACAGGTCCAGGGTCTGGTGCATAGATAGGGAGCTCCGCAGAGAATTGGGAGATCTGCTACACCATCTTGAGGCCCTCATGGCACAATTAGAGGGTCAGCCTGCCCCTCCTGTTCAGCCCTCAGCACAGCCACCTTCAGGGCCATGAAGTTGCAGTGGTGACTGGCCATGGTTGGGGACCTCAGTCCCACTGTTTCCATTTGGGGGCTCATGGGCTTCCAATTTCCAAACACTCCTCTCCGTCCAAGGTGTTTACCCACCACATGTGTCATATACTGCCCCTGTATGCTGTCTTGTCTGTCTTATCTGTCTTTCGAACCACCCTACCTCCCCAAATATACCTACTATCCTTCCCCAATATCCAACTCTCACCTTAATAAAAAAAGGGCAATCTGTTCCCAACGAGAATTTCTCACCATACATAACTGTCTATTTTGCACCCACTTACAACTGCTTACAGGTGCCTTAATTACTCTGTATCCAACAGCCCTTGTTCTGGCCAGCAAATAAATTATCAACTCTTGCAAGTGTTTAACCCATGACCCTGCAGACCATAGCCACAGCAATTTACCACTAAGCCATCTGAGCTGCAGATATGTGTGATGTTTTCTCAAACATACCATGCACCACAGTCATTCAACAGTAGGGAAATATATTTGTGTGTGTGTCTGTGTATATATATATATATATATATATATATATATATATATATATATAGAGAGAGAGAGAGAGAGAGAAAGAGAGAGACAAAGTGCATTCAGACATTGGATCCACACTCTGAACATTTTTCATCCACAGCTGCACTATTCTGCCTTGCTATGAAACAGAGCATCACATGTAGACATAGCCTAACATTGAGGGGATATATAGGGATAGATCGTAGATATGCCTATTACAAACCTATGAAGTTTGTGCATGATACATTTCACATTACCATGACTGTTCTGGAGATGGTCAGGTCTGAAACTCATGTGTCTATCATGACTTCATTACTTCTACCTTCAGCTATTTGCCAGACTAATATACATGTTTGGAGGAACAGAACAAACACTATGATGGCTTAAATCTTGACATTCTGTACAGATCTGCACAGTTGACAGGTATGGCCCACTGCCCACAGGGCCAGATGCTATGTCCATAGCAGGTGTTCAGCAGGACATCATTACAGCAAGTCTTGATGGCACATATAAATCTTTCAACATCATCTATCCCATTATTGCAGACCAAGTACTACATTCAATTACATGCTGACATGTTTCACATACCTGTTTTATTATTGTACTCTCTTCTGTGTACCACTTGGATGTCTTCCTTGTGTATGTGTGTGTGTGTGTGTGTGTGTGTGTGTGTGTGTGTGTGTTTGTAGCATTGTTTTTTAGTATTATTTTTGTTTTTGTTTTGTTTTTTTTTGTCTCTTTCTCTTGCTCTCTCTCTCTCTCTCCACTACAGGGATCGAGCTGGTTTGAATAGATTGCAGCATGGTGATGCTCATGATCAGGTGATGGCCTTTGCACCAGTTGGTGTTCCCCACTTGCTACTTGCATGCAGAAAGCTGTGTACTATTTCCAATAGCCAATGTCATAGCAACCCGCTACTATAAATGACTGCATAATGTGGGCATTGTCCCTTTACCTTTCTTGTATGGAAGACATCCTTCCTGTGTGTGGGCAGCAGTGTTAGAGACAGCAGGTAGCAATACCTCTTACAACAGGACTTGCAGACACAGGCCAATTACATATTTGTATAAGGTTCCAGACCTAGGGACAGTGTGTGTGAGTATTGATGTTATATGCATTGAATACTGCTAGTTTTACAGGGTTTGTGTGTAAATGCTAGTTTTGCATGGAATACAGTCTGTCTGCATAGCTCTCAACTGTGGGCCTATCCATGTGATGGCCAGAGGATTGGCTGTTATGTTTTGTCTGTTCAGCATACAGGTCTTGTCTCTGACATATCAGTGCCATTCTCTCTGTTGATCACTATCAGGACATGGCAACATCCATTTGTGTTTCTCACTTAATATTCCTGAGTAAGGGCATGTTGCAACCAATCCTGTAACACCAGCAACTTTCACAGTGTATAGCAGCAATATATCAAATATGTCCCTGTGTTTCAGCCTCTGTCCTCCACCTATATACCAGGCTTTGCCCAGATGTCATGCAGTAAGAGGTTGCTAGGTAATGGCCTATCATTATTTAGTGCTGGCATTCCTGCTATCATTCCAGTGATGTTGTGGACTCCCACACAAATTGTGGGGTAGGGTCCATATATATGATGGCTACAGCTGGACAAAACGTGTGTGACCTTGTACAGTCCAGAGGTCAGTGTATGGAGAACACTCTTATATGCCTTTATACGACATTTTATGGGGGAGGGGTATTCAATGTTTTTAACCTAGGCTGTTACAACATGTGAGGGATATCAGTAGTAAGAAACATTAAGGTATATGACTGTACATTTTCATACATTTCATCATGGGAACAGTGGTGGGCTAGAGCTTACTGTCTTTCACACAGTTCTGTTTGTCAGTGTGATAGTGATGTTTTAAGTTAAGCATTGTTATGTAACAGATACATTTACATTGTGACAACTAATACTTTTCCCCTAGGGGTTGAGTACAGAGTGTAATTGGAGGCTGCTGAACTATATCTGTAATTAAGTGTTGATTGATTCTTATTTTCAAGGCAAGTGTTTTTTACTGCTGTACTACTTGAAGGCTTTAGCCTAGACAGCAATGTATGTTATGTTTTGCAGATTACTGTATCATATGTTTTGTTATATAAATATATAATTACTTATATATATATATATATATATATATGTATAAAAAGAGTATATATATATATATATATATATATATATATATATATATATATATATATATATATATATATATATATATATATATATATACATTTTCCCTACTGTTGAATGACTGTGATGCATGATATGTTTAAGAAACATCACATTTTTGTACAGCTTAAATGACTTAGTGGTAAATCACTGTGGCTATGGTGTGCAGGGTCCTGGGTTCGAGACTTGCAAGGGCTGATTATTTTGTTACTGGGCAGAACAAGGGCTGTTGGATACAGAGTGATTAAGACACTTTTAAGCAGTTGTAAGTGGGTTTGCGCCAGTTTGCACGGCGGTAAGCAATGCTAATTTCTGGTTAAATAAGCTTACAGACAGCCTAACAGTGCTTAATCTGTGTAGCCATTGCTTGCCTCCATGCAAACAGGCTTAAACCCACTTATTACTGCTTAAAAGTGCTTACTCCCACTTACCCCCATGCTAATTTCTTTAATAGATAGGTGATAGGAAAGTGGTGAAAAAGGGGGGCATGCAGAGGGAAAAGCAATAGGAAAAGTAGCGAGGGATGTGCAGGATGGGTGTAGGGAAGGTCTATAGCTGCCCATTTCTTCTACAGCAACAGCTGTGCATATCTACTGAATTTGGAGGTAGATTTGGACACTCAAACCCCTGAGAGAGGGTTGAGGACAACAATAATGTATTGTGAAGCCAATTAGACAAAATTACATGTGTCCAGTGGACACGTGTGCAAAACGGACAGCTATGTATGGGGCAAAATTTTTTTTTGGGAACGGATTGCCTTTTTTTTAAGGTGAGAGTGGGATGTTGGGGAAGGATAGTAGGTATATTTGGGGAGGTAGGTTGGGTATTCTCAGCTAGAGCATCTTCTGTGTGGAGGCATGCATGAATGGGCATGCCTTCGTTGAAGGTTGTGCATCAGGGCTGGTAACTCGGCACATAAAAATCCACTACCAAACATTAGCGGACCGGAGTTCTGCTGTGGTGACCCCTGACTGGGATAAGCCAAATGACACAACAAGGTCAGGTAGGATGACAGACAAGACAGCATACAGGGGCAGTATATGACACATGTGGGGGGTAAACATCTTGGCTGGGGAGGAGTGTTTGGAAAGTGGAAGCCCATGATCCCCCAAATGGGAACAGTGGGACTGAGGTCCCCACCCATGGGCAGTCACCACTGCACCTTCATGGCCCCGAAGGTGGCTGTGCTCGGGGCTGAGCAAGCGGGCCAGGCTGACCCTGTAAATGTGCCATGTGGCCCTCAAGCTGGCATAGCAAATCTCCAAACTCCCTTCGGAGCTCGCTACACACCAATCCCCGGACCTGACTTATGGTAACAGGATCCTGTCTGCTCCCACTCCCAGGGGGGGTGAGCCCCATCCCCTGAAGTGGTTCAACCCATAGGTAGTGCAGGACCAGCAGACGAGGATTTCCCGGGGTGGGTCCCAGGCATGCTGGAGCCCTGTGCCTTGGCCAGATGAGGTGGGAGAGGTGGGTCCGCTGGGACCAGCCTACCCATACGTGCTATGGTGTTGCAGTTTTAAAACATATGTGGGTTAGTAATAGTCACAATCCAGAATTAGTTATAACAGCATGCATAGATATTGTCATTAACACAAAACACCAGATTTGGAACAGTTGCACAGCAAACAGAGCACATGCATATATAGAACCACAGTGGCCATTACAATGGCATGCATGTTACATTGATAGCAACAGCCCACCAATGATAGTATTTCAACATGGAACATTAATAGAAACACATTTCAATATTTATTGAACAATAGGACATATGTCCCAACAGTAGGTTTGGTGTAAACATACCCAATGATTTGTGTATTTAGATTATTGTTGCAGATATGGTGGGGGGTGTCAATTAACAACTTATATATCCTTGTAGTACTCACAACTTTAATGATCATTGCTCTAATCATTAAGGTACAGGTATTTATTTATTATTTATTTTATTTTATTATTTATTTTACATTTGTTGACCGGGCTAGTCTAGCTGGATACATGCCTATTTTCAGTACAGGCCCGGGGAGAAATTCTCCACTACTAAATTATACATTTTAATAAATATGCAAAGTTTATGCATACAAAACAAGTCAATCAGTTACATGAATCTGAGGAAGCCCTTTTACATTGGAGTTTGGTACAAAGAGTGAGAATAACATACATAGTTAAGAATCAATAAACAGTAACTGTTACCTCATTTATACCTGATGTCAACTCAAATAAGAGCAAATCACAGATCCTCAAAATATCAAATTTTATTATTACAATACCCTATGGCTTTAGTTTGGGCAGTGGTATGTTTGTACGCAGTGTATACTTCAACTGTCTTATAGCTAAATTCTACATCTCTTACCTGGTAGACCTGTGGAGGTAATGTTTGTTAACACTACTTGACTGTTTCTACACATATTCCCAGATTCAAAGTTAATATTAAGCACATACCTCAAAATCACTTAATGCAAACACTCTGGACAAAGCTTGAAAACATGGGGGTACAAATAGAGACATGTTTTTAATATTACTGTCATAACCTTGGAGAGTTGCATAAGTTACAGGATTTGTTTTAATATACATTTTCTGAAGGTTTTGAGGTCTGAAAATCAAATGTATGTCATTATTTCGTGATTATAATTCTGAGATCATTCCACTGATTAGCCCGGGGGACAGAAGAACAGGCAGAAAATATGAGCCAGTTATCTGGACATTCTGAAAAATCTGTACATTTGAGAGGTATGATTATGCATACAGCTTACTATCACTCCCAGGATTCGAACCATGGCTGTGTCTGCTAAAAATACAACAATTTAAGTCACAGCAGAGTGTGCTATTTGGATATTGCTGTCTATTCTTTTAGTGTTTTCTGTCTAAGTCTTTCTTGGTTGTACAATCTGACCTTGTAATTACAATAGTCTTATATGGACATTTCTACACATATTTTTATGTAGCACAGTGTGAGAAACAGTGGTTGACACAACAGTACTAGTCTGATATCAGATGTTACTGAATACTACATGTCAGGCCATACTATATGAGAGTAAACACTACCAGTCCAGGATTTAAATCTTTATTGACATGCACAGTCTTCCTATTTAACAGACCTGTGGAGGGAATGTTTGACACTACCTGACTGTTTCTACACATATTCCCAGATTCCAGTTAATATTATGCACATACCTCTCAATCTCTTAATGCACACACTCTGGACAAAGCTTGACAATATGAGGGTACAAAGAAGGACATGTTTTCAATATTGCTGTCATAAACTTGGAGAATTGCTAGAGTGACAGGATTTGTTTAAATATACATTTTCTAAAGGTTTTGATGTCTGAAAATCAAATGTATGTCATTATTTCGTGACTACAATTCTGAAATCATCCCACTGATTTGCCAGGGATGACAGAGGAACAGGCAGAACATATGGGCCAATTATCTGGACATTCTGAAAAGTCTGTACAGTTGAGAGGTATGATTATGCATACAGCTTACTACCACTCCCAGGATTCAAACCATGGCTGTGTCTGCTAAAATACAACAATTTAAGTTGCAGTGCTGTCTATCTCTTCAGTGTTTTCTGTCTAAGTCTCTCTTGGTTGTACAATCTGATCTTGTACTTAACAACAGTCTTATACAGACATTCCTAGACATTTTTTTATGTAGCACAGTGTGGGTAACAGTGGCTAATACAACATTACTATTCAGAGAATGCAACAATAAATGCCATACAATACCAGAGTAAACACAACTAGTCCAGGATTTAGAGCTTTATTGCCAGACAGTTACAGTTTTATTTAAATATGACCTATATGGGACTATTACTGTGATATTGTCTGGTTTATTCAGTACAACCCATACAACAGTTTTTGTACTGCCAGGTAACTTTCTACTACTTTATATTTATTTGGTATGACTACTACAAGCAGGATTGTTACTCACCAGTCTCACAATGCAGCCTTTGGAGTCTACTAGCATGGGCTTCCTGATTCACAGCCCACTCAGCTGCAGCTGTAAGGGAAATAGAGAAATATTTAGGCATACCTATCCTTCATATACACAGGCTGGACATTAGTAAACAGTTATTAGTATGAGTACTTACACACTGCTGGGATATCACCCTTCTGCCTTGCTTCATGGACCCACTCATCCAGGATTTCCCTCTTTCTCTGCTTCAAGTCGGCATAGTGGTGCCGGACCCACTCAACAGTCCGAGGAATACCAGTGGCACTGATGAGATCACGGGCGATACGGTCCCAGGCTTCTGCTTTATATTGGAAGCCTTGACACTGGCCCTGCAGCAGTCTCTCATCATGGTTTTGTACCAGGAGTCCTACCATGACCTTGGACTCCTGTATGTCCCAGCGCTGCACACGGAAGCGCATGCCCTCACTGACTCCTCCCATACTCCCTACAGTGGGAAGCTGCAACCAGTTATGAGATGTATTCCTGCCTGTGGGGGTTTAAATACAGCCAATTTTCCACCCTTTGCTGTGATTGGATGGTTTTGAATATGCTGAGCTAAGGTAAGCTACTAGCAAACCTACTTAACTAAGGTTGGCAATGCTTAAAGGGACAGGTTCAGCGCTGCTTACCGATGGGAAAATCCACTTAGCTGGGCTACTCATTGCTTAGCAGTCATATTTATACAATGCTTACATCTGGTAAGCAGAGCTATGCAATGTTTAGCATTGCTTATTTTTCATTTTATAGACTATCTGCTGTATGGCATTAATTCATCATTCGTTACATATTATAAATTTGATTACTGTTCCTAACATTCCCCAATGTGCTTTCATTACATTTATTCATGTGTGACTATACTGTATGGCGCACTTGTGTTTATATGGGGATTTCACAACTTTATTAAACTGACACCTCACATCTGGACCTAATGCAGTACTCCAGTTAACATATATATGTTATTTAGTAGATAATACTAAAAAAAATGTTTATGTACTGCTTTCACATGTAAAATGCAAATTAGTTACAGTGGGGATCGAGCCAGAAATGGCTGTTCGCAAAGCATACGCTCTAACCACTACACTATTCCAATACTGTTTACGCTGGATGTCTCTTGCTATTTAACTTATTGTGCTGTTTAAGCTGGACTAAGGGTAGCTAAGCAATGGGCATACCCACACTGCTATGCTTGAACTTTATCGCATTTATAAAAAAAAAAAAAAAAAAAAAACAGTTTTGTTGTGTTATTTTATCTTTTCCCTTCAGAATATCCCTGCTAATGCTGCACCTGTTATTCTATCAACTTTCTGCTTTGTGGGACAATTGTCCCTTTTAGCTTTGTCCACATTCCTTACTCTGACAGGTTGGGAGGTGTGCGCTATCTGCTTATGCTACTTGTGTTATCCTAACAACTTTTGACTTGGTAAGGATGATTGCCCCTTATGCCTTTGACCACAAATTTGTTATCCTGACAGGTTGGGGGTGGTGCGAGCATTCTCGCTCATTTTTAATTGCCAAAAGGTAATTCTGGAGTGCAGGGGGCATGTCTATTGTGAGAGCTCTGCTCTCAGACACACCCACCTGTAGTCATACATGGAACGGTGTCCATTTTAGAGCATGGCAGTGAGCCTTCATAAATATGCATGGCACACTGCCATGCTGAACAGGAAAGGTCCCTGCCATGTAGGAATAACTTATTCCTGCAGGGCTGCTTGCTGAATCCCAGGGATTGACAGAAGCAAAATGAAATCTTACAGAACAATCACTCTGCTAATAGGAATATTTAATGAATAATCACATTATTCGTTAAATATTACTTTTGATGGGGTGCTCATCTTTCAATACTACTTTTAATCTTTTCTCCCATATGGCGCTGCCAAGTGTTTTCAGGTTCCTTCCAATTATGGATGCCCACAGAATCACATCATCATACTAGTAGCCATAGTGACTGAATTCACCGAGTGTGGGTGAGTTGCTTGCAGCATGCACCCTAAAATATGGATGTTTGTTGTTTTTTTTTTTAATTTTTTGTTTTTTTTTATTTTTGTCAAAGCTACAAAATGTCAACCAAATGCTACCCATCAACCCTGCTGCCATCCAATTTACTTAGGCAAGTCAGAGACTTGAGCTTTAAGTATACCTGTCCAGTTGCACACATTTTCAGAATGAGAAGGAGACTATGAGGAATCCTTGGCTCAGTAACAAACAGCAGTGCATCAAGTGCAGTGGAATGGACTCCTCATATCAGTTGTAATGTAAACCTTTACATTTACAAAGAACAGAATCAGCCCACATGATTTTCATTTAGTGAGAACCACTTACTGATGCTCATCAATGCCAAATTAATTTACATGACTGACAATGTGGCCTTAGCACATACATGGCCTTAGCATATGCACAGGAATTTTCAAAGTTTCTGCCATTGGTGAAGAGCTATCAGTAGGCTATGCTGCTCAGTACCAAGTGTCATGCAAATGCTAAGTACAGAAGTAGACATTTATGTTTGTAAGCCTTCTATGGGTCACATGTGTGGTGTATGCATCTTTTTGTGACCACATTATAGGTGTGACATGGCATGATAGAACAGAGATAAAAATGGGAAGCAAGTAGAAGGTAGGACACTAGACAAATAATTCAAGAATGAGCAAGGTGGTACTGGAATAGGAGCATATCCATCCACGTCTTCACAAGGTAAGAATTTAGACAATTTTGGAGATGCATATTATAAGGGATATTTGAGAAAAACTTAACAACATTGTGTGATCAATTTGATCAAATCAGGTGTGTAATACACACACACACACACACACACACACACACACACACACACACACACACACACACACACACACACACACACACACACACACATATATATACGTGAAATGGAGAGTTATGTATGGGACATAGTTTTTTTGAAGTACAGGTCCCCTCCTTATTTTCTGAGACAGAGGAACATTAGGGAAGGAAAATATGGATATCAGACATAGTAATGTAGGGTAGGTTAAGGAGCAAGTTCCAACATACAGGACATACATGACAGACAGGGATGGTGATGGACACAAGTGGGAAGGGGCAAAATGATGGAAGATAGGTATGGGTATTTGGAGGTGCATCCCCTTCCAGTGTAAACACAGTGAGACATTAGTCCACACCCTTGAAACTGCCACCAGTGTCTCTACTCTGCAAGCCTTAGACACCGCTTGATGGGCTAGTGATTTGGCAATTTGCTGCAAAATCTATACAGTCAATTCAGGCACTGAGGCCGCTCTCCATAATCTCCTGCACCAGCGCTGCCAGCTCCTGTTGGATGAAATAATCACTGTCTCCACAGGCAGAGCTCCCAGTGGGTACCACTGCACCATCCCCTGGGGCAGAATTACCTGACCTGGGTGATACAGGAAGTGCAAGAGATATGGAGGTGACTCTGGTAAGCTGTGACCCAGAAATGCTGGGTGCCACGACTGACAGTGGTGGTGCCACTGCAGCCACTTGTAGGGCTAAGGCTGTCCAAGCCAATGTGGCCAGTCTAGTTCTCTGTGCTGGTTGTCCTGATAGAGCAATAATGGATGCTGTAGTTAATTATGAGAATAAAAAAAAAATATTAGAAAGGACAATGAGAAAGAATGGAAGAGACATAAAGGTATTATTAATATTTCTTTAATGTTAAGGTCACAGTCATTACACATTATACTTTATTAAAATTATTTACACACATATCTAAACATGTGAGGACATTACTTACTGTTATAGAAATGCTATAACATCAATGGCTCTCGCATATGACAAACACTCTACAAGAACTCTATTTTAAATTCGGTTTAATGCTACAGTTAAATGTGCAGTCTGTATGGCATGATGACATGGTATTATAAATTATGAGAACAACTAGTAAATTTATGCCATGTAACAGGACTGCCACATATATTTGCTCTCGGGTGGAGTTAAATTCACCATCTTCAGTCCAAAGCTTTCAATTAACTAGTTCATTGCAGCATGTATTAATCTTGTAGGTAGCTAGAGATTGCACATTTAGAATATGCATACTCTGTTGTCTGATAATCACTTGTGCCTTGTTTCCATACACTTTTTTACCTATTGGTGATATTCTGACATGGCACTCACCAATACCTGACTCCATTCCTACCCTGTGCCACTCAGCAGTATTGCAATCTCTCTCAATGCACCCAATTTCCTTTGATCTCTGCAGAGGCTACACATAAGGAAAGAGACTTATTAAGCAGTGTGTGCTGCCATGTCATGGTAGTGGTTTGTATAGTTATGTGTGAATATACTTGCAGTACTATGGTGGTGGGTTCATCATATAACAGGCCTCTCATTGAATAAGAAGGTCAGCTTTTTTAGCATTTCATGTCACTATGATAGTGACAACACTGTTCAGACGTGTGGGATGCCAGTAGCATGGGTGACAGCCTTCACCAAGCTATTTCAGACTTTAGCCTTGTACTCAGACCTGGTACAGTCTTTCTGCAATAGCCTCCAGTTGTAGTTGTTTATGAGAAGGTGTTAAAAAAATACACACCTCTTCCTTGCAGCACCCCAGTGCTCTAAATGGAGCACTACCTTCAACATTTTCATGTCAGGAAATGCACCCAACCAGATTTTGCATTCTCCAGAGTGCAAAGATGGCCATCATGGAAAACTGCATTTGAATAAAGGATGGCAGAGAAATAGACTAAGTGTAATGTAGATTACATTTCTCAACTGTCTGTGCTCAGTACGAAACATGGCAGTATTCTTGACCATGTGGGCTGATCAGTAGATAGAGAGAGAGAGACTCCATAGTGATGCCAGCTCATGATGGTTGCTAGTGATGTTCATAGGTTTATAGGTAAGTACTAGGCTATCTGCCCAAGGACATCTATAAGCCTAGCCAGAATGTGTTGGCTTTCACCATCCCCTTAGATTAGTTCCCTGTGCTCTGTCCAGCAGAGCCAATGCAGTGATCCCCAGGGTAAATTTTCTGTTTCCCATCCACTCGTCAAGGTTTCTCTTGAAGAGTGTTAGTGAGGGACTCTGCCTAATGTAGGTTGGAATCCTGTTCCAAAGGATGAGGAGTCTCTGGGACAGGAATCTATCCCTCCAGCATGTCCTATTAATCACTGTGGTGAGGTTTAGATCCCTAGATCATGTGGCTGTTGGGGATTTGTTTTATTTTTAGGTGGAGCATGTCCATCAATTCTGGGTTGGACATGGCCTTGTATGTCAGGCAGAGATCACCTCTGAGTAAGCGGTATGCAACTCTGTACAGCTGGAGTGTCTTCAGTCGGGCTGCATAGGACATCTGTCTGAGGCCAGTAATCCTCTTGGTGAGGTACTTCTGTGGTCTTCCCAGCTGTTGCAGGTGTCTTGTGAAGTACATCCCTAATGGGATGTTGTACTCTATGATGGGTCTGATGAGTGATGAGTAGAGGGGCACAATAAGCTCTTTTGTTCTAGATGCGAACCATTTTGTGATTAGGTGGGCCACATAGAAGGATTTTCTAACCACCTTGGCAATATGATTATCAAAGGAGAGATTACTGTCTACTTGGGTCCCCAGATCCCTTATTGCATTTTCTGTATTTAGGGGACTACTACGTATGTGGTAGTTCGCAGGTACTTTGTTTTTTCCAAAGGGGATGACTATGCACTTTTTGGCATTTAGCTTGAGGCCATGATTTTGACACCAGGTATCCGTCTCAGTGAGACCCTTCTGGAGGATGTCTGTATAAGATGGAGAGTCAATTATGGCCCCCAGTTCACAGTTGACTGTGAACTTGGTCAACCATATTCCTCTTGTGCTTGCTTGTACCTCTGAGAAGTATATACCAAACAGGAGGGGTCCCAGGACTGAGCCCTGGAGGATGCCACTTGTAACAGGTTTAGAGTCGGACCTAGAGCCTGCAACTCTCACCGTGTGGGTTCTATCCATGAGCCAATTGGCAACCCATCTCGTGATGTAGGGGTTTATGTTCAGGCTGGTGAGCTTGTCTATAATACCAGAATGGGGAATGGTGTTGAAAGCCTTTGCGAGGTCTAGGTAGGCTGTGTGGACCTCCTTTTCCTCATCTAAATCCTTGGTAACCGTGTCAAACAAGTCCACCAGGTTTAGGAGGCATGATCTGCCCTTAACAAAGCCAAACTGGGTAGGGTCCAGTGTGAGGTTCCCAATGTCTCTGTTAATGAGTTCCATGATGATGCACTCCATAGCCTGGCAGACCAGGCTAGTCAGGCTTATAGGGTGATAGTTCCTGGGGTCCATTGTGGCTCCACGTTTGTGGAGTGAGATAACTGTTGCTGTGTGCCACTCTATGGGTATGTAGCCTGTAGAGAGGCTGAGTTTGAACAGTGTGTTTAGATGAGGGGTTAGTTAATTTTAGAGCTCATGTAAGACACAGCCTGTGACACCATCCGGTCCCATTGAAGCTGATTTTGGCTTTGGATAGGGCTGTTTTAACCTGTGTGTCAGTGATTGCCAGGGCTCTACATTCTTCTGGTATGGTTATGGGCCCTTTAGGTGGTGAGAGGGGGGTGAAGTTTACACTAAATCTGTCTGCCATAATGTTGGCAATATCAGTCGGTTCAGTATATTTTGTGCCATTCTGCATCTAACTCAGAGCAGATCTGAGAGTTTCCACTTAGGTTCTTGACATAACTAAAGAATGCTTTGTGGTTATCTTTGGAGTCCTTGGCAATTTTTCCTTCAAAGCTAGCCTTGGATGATGTTATGAGGGATCGTAGTTTCTTGCTGATACTGATCAGGGATCTTTCCTTCTTGGGATTTTACTCTTTTCTGTACTAGTTTCCTCCTTCTATTGTATAGCTTATTTATGGCAGGGGTCCACCAGACTGGTTTCCTTTTCTTGGAGGAGTGAGTCTTGGTTTTGCTTGGGATAGCACGATCCATGCATTCTTGCAGGTGCTCATAGAGTGCCTTTGTAAGGGATTCAGCAGCTTGGACAGCATTGTCCTTTAGCATGGGGACTGTGAACCTTTCTACCTTGGTCTTAAGTAATGTGAATTTTGCTTTTGAAAAGTTTTTCACGGTGGTTTCCTTGATTGGGGTTGGGGGCGGAATGTGGATGTCCAGAGTGATTAGTCTATGGTCTGATCTAACCAGTGAGGGGTTGACCTCCGGTGTAGCCCATGTTGGTGATGACCAGGTCCAATATGTTGTCACCTCTGGTGGGGGTGTTGACCAGTTGATCCAGGGTGTTCAAGTTTATAAATTCTAGGAAGCGTTGGGCAAGGGAGTTAGTATTTGAGTAGTTCTCCCAGTTAATGTTTGGGTAATTGAAATCACCCAATATTAGTAGGACCTTCTTACTTTCCAGTGTCTTCAGAAACTTGGAATGGGGGTCCTGGGTCATGGTGGGTGATCTGTAGCAAGCTACAATTTGATTTGCAGTTTTTCCCATTGTTAGTTGCACATGGATGATCTCTGAGGCATTGTGCTGTGCCACTAACCTGGAGGTGTGGGTATCTTTGATGAATATGAATACACCCCCGCCTTTTGTGTTTCTGTCCAGGCTCTGTGGCCAAAAAGTATGCTATGAGTTATAGCCTGGTAGTGCTGGGGTGCTCTCTGGAGCCTTAAACGAGATTTATGTTACTGCACAGATATTGATGATCTCCATATTGAGGAGTGTCTCGAGTGCATGCATTTTGAGGTTTAGACTTCTGGCATTGAGTAGCATTACCCTCAGTTTTTGGTTACTTGTGCTATTCACGGTGGTGGGTTTGTCTTTTGAGCCTTGCCTAAAAAAGGCACTATGGGGGCTGCAAAAGCCTTGGCCAGTATTTGAAAGTCTAAGGGTGACAGGTCCAAGCCATCTCTTGTGAAGCAATGTGGCTTGTCGAGCATGTCATCCCAGGTGGACAGATACTGGATCCCCTTTGAATGACACCAGAAACTTAGCCAATTGTTGAAATTGATCATTTTTTTCTTTATACTGTGGCATCATTCTTGGTAAGGGCAGGATGCTACTCAGGGTCAGAGTCATACCGGCCTGGGCTACATGATCAGAGAGCTCTTCCATGTCTCGTTTCATGTAGTCCAGGGAGGTACATCTCAGGTCATTCACACCAACATGGACAATGACAGAGTCATATTTGTACTTGTTCTGGAGTGACCCAAGTGCTTGTGTTATGTGGCAGATCCTGGTGCCCGACAGGCAGCTAACTGTAACCTTCTCCTTGTCCAACCTAGTTAGTGGGACATCAGTGTGCCTGACTATAGAGTCACCTATTAGTAATGTGTTGGGTATGTTATTCTGCCTTAAGGGCTCTGATTGTGTGGCACATTGATTATGTGAAGTATGTGTTTCATGGTTTGTGGTGGGGTGTGGAGGTTACTTGGGTATCTGCTTTGGAGGTCTCTGTTGCTTTTGCAGATTTTTATTTAGAGCCTCCAAGTATGTTTTCATGTATTTATGTGTGTTTTTTGCTGGTGCTGGTTTAATGGGTCTATGTGAGACTGGTGATGTGATGCAAGTATTTCCCTTCTCCTCTTGACTGTCAGTTCCATTCTTGGGTTGAGAGAGCTTTGCCTCCAGTTTGGCTGTATAATTGCATCTCTCGCATATATTAGTGTTTGGTGGTAGGAGGAGAGGGTTGTCTGTGTACATGAGGCAGTTGTAACATTGCCTCAAAATGCCTAGATTCACCAGTTGGACTGGAGAGTACACCTGAAACTGCCCTTTGGACATGCCTGAATAGGTAAAGTGAGCTGTTTTACTGATTGTCTGATGGGGGTGAATAGAGAGCCTTGTCCTTCTGGACAGTATAGGGGGTCTAGTGCTAGGGTTAATTAGTGCTTGCTATGAGTTTTGAGCAAGTGCTGTGAAATGAATGGTTTGAGTGCTTAAGTTGAAAGTTTGTCAAGTTCCAAGGGAAAAATTGAAGAGTAGACTTTGTGGAGCTGGGAATAGTTTAACCCTAGCTAACCGGTGCTGCCCAGTGCGCAAAACCGCGCAAATGCGGTTTTTATATCAGGGAAATGAAAGAGATAGAAATTAGCCCAAAATGGCCAATAAACTACTAAATCTGTCCCAGTTACATTTCAGCTGACATTTTCCCACTTCTGTGTATGAGTACAGGGATAGGTTATAATATTCATAAGATTAACAGTCTTACACACAAATATGTATTTCCATAAATAATAATGGTGTCCCTCTGTATTGTACTTTTATACATTTTCTAACAGTATTACAGGTTGAATTGTTCTGCGATAAAAATAGTTTTGCTATTGGTCATGTCAGTAATGTGATTTTTTTCTGCCAATGTACCTAACCCATATCAGAATGGATCACATGTTAACAACATGACAATAGTTAATGCACATGAGGGAATTGCTAAACATGGATAATCCAATGATATGGAAAATAAAGCACAGTAGTCAGGTATGACACTGCAGCAGTGAAAGCGTGTGCACCAAGATATACATTACAATGTACTACATCGGCAAAATGACTATATGATAGTCAGATGAAGACCATTTCATTGTATTATAACCCTGTAGCATTTGCATTATACAGTGCTCTTTCATTGCATTAATAAGTTGCGACACAAATGCTTTTATGTGGAATACTTTCCTCTTCCATTAATTGTGTTTATATCTTGAATACTAACTGATGTGCACTGACTCCAAGTTCAGGGTACAACTTATGGCAGGTTCTTAGTGCATACATATGTATTTTCTCAGTTTTTGCTATGAGAAAAGAACTGCCATTTACCTACAGTCATCGCTGACAAGTGATGTTGCTCTATGCCAACCATCGCTCAACGAATGACCACAAAATGGCAACTATTTTTAGAAGATCCTTTTGGTGCATGTTCGTGTGATATGCTTATGTTTTAGCTGGCATTATTGTTTTAAGGGAAGGAAAATAGAGAGGACAGTCACATAAATACTGATGCGTGTGAGAGGATGTGAATGCAAGCATATTCAAGCATATTTATAAATAACCATTAGCCACGTAAGGCACTGGAGCTGTGTGATATCATGTTTTCAAGCATTCTGTGGTTTATTTCATATATCTAAATAAGTGATTGCTTTGTAGTTGTTTTCACTTTGGAAATGTACTTCTAACTCTACAGCATGTGCACAGACATGTGATCATGTGGTGTTACTACTGAGGTGACCACTCTGATACACACACAGGTCTCATTATCATGGGTGCTACCACAGTAATGACTTTAATTTAATGTCACCTAATGAGTGAATGTGTGACTAGACTCTGTAAAAGTCAAAAGCTGAAATCTCTCTGTAGATATGTATAAATATATTTTATGTGAGCACAATTGTCTTTATTGTTACTTTATGTTACTGTATTCAAAGTACACAACAAAGGGTCATACATTAATCATTGTTTATAGACATAATATAAATTAGTAATGGAGTACATAAGGTAAGTTGGACTCTAATCTCTGAAAGTCACAATCAACATCTTGACTGGTGTATTTACTTGTTTTGACACAGAGACACGGGTCTCCTTCATAACATTGACTTACCATTTCATTGACTTTCAAAACAGCGGGACAAAAATGTTCAGAAATTTACAATCACAAACTCCTGGAACATCATATTTTTTCTCCAGGAAAGTAACCACTTGGCCTCCATGGTGAACTTTGCCCTTTCTCCACTGTAGTGTGATCTCAGAGTTAGTATATTTCAGTAAGGGGGTGTGAGGGTGCAGCCCCCCAACTTTGGTGGGTGTAATTTGCTTCTTTTTGTAATGTTATCATTGGTGGCCGAGTGGTTACTTTCCTGGAGATGAAATATGATATTGCTGGAGTTTGTGAGTGGAAACTTCCAACGTTTTTGTCTATCTGTTTTGAAAGTCAACAAAACGGTAAGTAGATATTTTAAAGTAGACCCAGAGACACATATGTCTTTGCTGTCCTGAAGCAATTCAGGGACTGATGGCAGGGTGGATGTGTAAAAATGGAACAAAAAGAAAAAACAAATAGGTGGAAAACGCTCAATTTATTAGCAAACAAAGCTTTCAGGAATGCCCCTTCTTCAGATTTTAACACTGAAGAAGGGACATTCCCAAAAGCTTTGTTTGCTAATAAATTGAGCATTTTCCACCTATTTGTTTTTTTCTTTTTGCTTGTCGAAATAATAGAATCAGTGGAAGTAAACTGAAATTGAACTTTGTATCTTGTAAAAATGGAACAACACATATGTGCAAAGTAATGCTGCAGCAATGTGATACATGCCAATAAAATGACAATGAGCCATGCAAAGTCTTTGAGATTATGGGTTCACAATTAAATGCTAGGCTATCAGCCTGTAGAGTATTATAAGATTAATGATTAAACAGAGGTCAGGATCAAACCTATTACCTTGTATTTATGAGGTAAAAAACACAACAATTAAGCCAACCCCATCCCCTACATAAATGAACATTAACAAATTGTCCTGAAAGACATATGCTTAGCAGTAGGGTACATTATATTTTAAAGAAATGATCACATGTATGATGGCATAAAATATATAATAGAATTATTCTATCCCTTATGTGGATGCAAACCTTGCACCTACTGCACTGTAACTGAATACAGACATCATTAACATGTTGAACCATAAAGGAAGTTACAGGGGAAGTATTGTCTTCATTATTGTATATGCCCAATATGCTAAGTGGAGCACACTTATGACATTCAAACTTGAATGAACAACGGCTAAGTCTTTGTGCATGCATAATTATTTGTTGAGTTTTTCCCATGGGACAGGAATGATCATTACCTAAGGGGCATTGATGACTGGCAAAATTCGGCACTGCCAAACACATTATACTTTATTAGGATTATTTGCACTCATATCTAAACAGCATATGAAGATGACATTGGTAAAATAATTGAAAACCATTTTCAAGTTTGAAAGTTTCCACATTCAAAATGAGTATACATTTCCAGAGTTTGAGGAAAAGAACACTGTTGCAGGATTTGAACACTGCACCAATCACACTGCAATGGATTATTCACATCATAACATGTTTCATCACATGAACACTTATTAAAGCAGAGTCATTGCATTTTAAATGCAATGTACTTTTGCAGTGGGAAATTATTTTGCAATATACTATGTTGTCAGACTTTTTCTCCTCTTATTTTTTGGTATACTTAAAAATGTGACACTGGTGGTGGATAGGCTAGATATGAGGGTGAAAAGGAAGGTGAGGGTACATCTACCTTGTGCATGGCAGACTTATTCTTAACATTTTATAAAGTGCTAAATCTCTTATCTTTGTTCACGTTACTCAATTTTTTACTTTAAATATGCTTAATGGGTAATCTAAGTTCACATTGTTGGAGATATCATTCACGTTTTAATTATCTTCACCCATGTCTAGGATGTTTGCACAGCCACCTTACATAACTTTTAGATGACATGGTCAATTTCTGGATCAAAGTTTTGTCATATTTCCCAGTGAGTTTAACTTTAACTTATTTGCAAGAGTTACCTGTGTGACACACCCTTTTAAAGGGTTTGTGGAGCATGGCTCTTTAGCACCTATTGATTGAGCATTACTCCCAATAAGGCACACTCAGAAGGCATGATCTTACCAAAATCGTAATCCCTGTTCCTGTGCTGCTCAGGTATGTGCATGTCATTGTGGAGACCCCAACACAATATGTTCCTCAATTGACTGATTCAGAAAGATTGAGTTCAGAACTATTTATCATACTCACTGTGTTCTCAGGAGTTTATATACACCTTATAACCACAAGGGATAAGGATCTTCCATTGTGTTACAGAAGATTGCTTTCTTCCCCTTGTGCTGCCAAAATAAACTTGTTTTCACAATTGCTCCAGAACTATGAAGGATTCTTCCATAAACTGCGCATTTGTACAATGTTAATATATATTTTCTTTGTGCTGTCTAGCTGCATTTTATTCACTATGATTTGTTAGTCATCAGAAATGTATTTTATGGGGCCATGGAAACAGACACAAGTTTACAGAATTTTGTAGACTAGCAGACAAAGAGTTTCCAGAAGTTTTTGTTTCTGGAGAGGTATATTGACATGTATGACTGCAATGCTGGGCAAGTGAACATTTTTTTTTAAATAGTTATTTTTTGGCCTGCTTGTGGCAAGGAAGCTCTCCCCAGCCCCTTTTCAGTGTGCATGCCTGCAACACACTTGGTCTGCCTGTATCATCGCAGCTCAGGTGCCCCCCCCCCCCCAGCAACTGCAACATTGCCAAATAAAACCACTGTTATGGTCCAGTTTCTCTCTATACTTATTACAAGCCAAGAATAACACTTTTTAATAAGGATACCTACCAGACAAGTCTGCATAGGTGACTGGATGTTTACAGTTCTTGTTATTAGCAGATTTGGTCGATAATAGTAATGTTTTAAACATTGTGACTGGTTATTTACATTTCTTTTTATAGAAAATGTGTTACTTTTACTAGTTATTTTTTAAACATTGTTTTGGCCAGCATGCACACCTGCAAGGACTCCCCCCACCCCAGGCAACTATAGTTCTCACCACTGGGTGGCACAACTAACAATATACTTGCTGTATCTTGTCCCAAATAAATCTGTCTCCACATTGAGTACTTGTAAATTAAGGCTAGTACCACTTAGTTCGTGTTTTTGTCCCCAGATAGAGTTGCCTTACTTTGTTTTGCTTACACACCAAGGCCATAAATGTAGTGTTTTTGCAACTATCTGCTTACACTCCTACCTTTCTGCCTCTACCTCTTCCTTGTTTTCACTTACCTTACAGCTCCAAAGCTTCCACCTCTCATACTGATTGTTTTTCCCTGCACTCTTCTGTGAGAGGGGCTAACCTACTCCATTTGCTCTCGCTATGCTCAGGCTCACTCTGCTCCTCTACCTACCCCCTTTCACACCCACCCTGTATCACCTAGGCTTATACCAGCACTAACCACTTGCCTAACTTCTCCCAATCAAGAATAACCCTCCATTTTCCACTTACACCTCAATTAATCAATATGCTATTTGTAACACTCCTCCCTCTCCTCACACAACATAATAGCAACTGTCCTTAATCACTCTACTCCCTGCATCTTCATCAAACCTCCAGATAACCTAACATCTAAAAAGAATACACGCCATGCTCTTTCTCCTGCCCACACTCTATACCCTACTGCTATCAGCATGCTATCCAACATCTTACATTCACCTACAGATACATTTCCATAGCCCCACACTATATTATACTAATACCATCCACTCCTTACTCTCTTACCTTGCCATCTCATCCCAACTCTACAATCACACACCTATTGCATACTTCCACTTCAAACATGTAGTTGTCAGCAATACCACTAACCAGTTCAGCAAACACCTTCACATACTCTCCAAATTGTCATGCAAACATGCATGCATGTTATTACAGATTCTCCATAGTAGTGATATACACACCAAGCCCGGGCCACATACTGCACAATGTACCATCATAGCTAACATTCCACCCCTTCCTTGCATTAAAACTACAGACCTTCTCATTCATAACATGAACCTTAGAAGCCTAGTTAACAAGCTCACAGACTTTCATGCAGTCATTACACAATACTCACCAGACATTCCTATAGCAACAGAAACTTGACTAAAACCCATATAAATGCAACTGGACACCACTCCATGATCTCCACCTTGACTAGGCCGTAACATACTTCAATGACACATTTCTAGCTATTCTAAATAGCTTAGCACCAACTCGTACATGTCGTGTTAAAAATAAGAGATTGGCCTGGATACCAAAAGAAACCATTAGATTCCAAAAACGAAGGGACAAAACTTGGTTTCAATATCAGAAAACAAAAGACAATAAAACTCTGCTTGCATACCACCCGCTCTGCAATCAAACAAAAAAAACAACTCAAACGAGACAAAAAAACATATTATACATATATGCATAACAAATATGAAAACAATCCCACAAAGTTCTGGCAAGCAATTAACTTGCTCCTCCACCCAGGTAAAACTACACCCCCAGAACCAACAACCAAAGTGTGAGTATTGCCTGACAAATCAACACCTACTTTATAAACACCATCCTCTCCTTAGTTACAGGGAACAATTCCACCCACTGTCTCTTCCACCTAATGTGGAAACGAACAGTAACTCTTTTGACCTCAAATCTGTCCCAGCTAACACCATAAGAACAATGATGAAAAAATGAAACCTTTTTCCTTAGCAGCTCCCCAATGAGTACCTCAAACTTTCAGTTGATGCCATAGCTCTGCCTATCTCCTTTCTGGTAAATAGATCTATAGCAGAACAATATGTCCCAAAATTATGGAAAATTTCCTATATCACCCCTCTACATAAAGGAGGAACATCAACAGAATTAAACAATTATAGACCTATAGCCATCCATTCCCCCAGTGTCAAAATTTCAGAAAAATATATCCACACAATTACTACAATATGTATTATCTCACAACCTTATCTCTCCCTCCCAACACAGTTTCAGACCGAAACACATCACCACCACAGTTCTAATTAATTTCTCTAACACCATCAACCAATTGAGAAATTCAAACCAGCAAGTCGCATCAATCTTCTTAGACATGTCAAAAGTGTTTGACACTGTCTCCCATCAGAAACTCCTTAGTACTCTTGCCTCACTAAACCTGTCAAAGACTTCCCTCTCCTGATTCCTAAGCTACCTTTCTGACAGACAACAAGCAGCAAGATGGAAATCCAAACTCTCACCACTTCTGCCTGTCTCAGTTGGAGTCCCCAAGGGTCCATATTAGGACCCTTTTTTCACCATCTTCTCCAGTGATGTAGCCTCATTCACAACACACACTAAAGCAGTTCAGTATGCAGATGATTCAACTTTAATCTGCACAGCAGATACCTTACCATATCTCCAAATAGTAGCCCAAGTTTTTAATGATATAGAAACATATCTAAGTAAATCACAACTAATCCTCAACCCCAAAAAGACACAGTTAATGCTATTTACCAGTAACAAACATTCACCGACCACACCTGCTTTCAACATTCTCTCAGAAAACAACACAGTCATCCAACCAGTTGAGCATACAAAACTCCTTGGTGTGGCAATTGACAACAAACTCAGATCTGACCAGCACATAGCCATCACAACTAAGAAAGTTCACATCAAACTTGGCTCACTGTACAGAAGCAAGCCATTCCTCACTGACGATACCAGACTAGCCATATCCAGAACCTTCCTCCTCTCTACCCTCCTATATGCTTTTCCCCTCTTTACCGACTTAAAAAAATCAGACTTAACCAAATTGTTAACTTGCTACAATAAAATAGCCCACTTCACAGCCAGCCTTCCCTACCAAACCCACCATTGTATTGCTCTACATAAATTAAATTGACTTGAGGTACCTAACCTTCTCCATCTCTACCAACCTAAATTCACACACAATATCATCTTCAATCCTGATACTTGCCCATCCCTCAATGAACTTGTTGTTCCCTACTCATACCCATGAAGTCTAAGATCTGCAGACAGAAACTTTCTCAAAGTAAACAAAGCTAACTACACTCATGGTAAAGCCCTATTCTCAAATCATATAGCCAAATTATGGAACTCTCTACCCCACACCCTCCAAAACACACCTGCATCTACCAATTTCAAACAACTACTATTTGAACAGCTATCCAAGAATTGGCATTGCTCCTGCACCAAACCTGACTGACAAGATATCTATAACTCTGTCAACACACTGTCCACTCCTTTGCTCATTTTCTCCCTCTCCCTAGTGTTTATTACTACTCAAAAAATATGTATAAAGGAAATCTCATTTGCTCATAATTATTATTTAACATGTACACAGTACTAATTTTATTTTTCTCACAGTGATCTTCACTGAAATGCTTGTGTGTGCTTCTTTTTGAACCTGTATCTACTAGAAAACTGTATTGAATACTACTTTGTATAGACTAACTAGAATATATGTATTCTCCATTTTACTGTATGTATACTATTGTACTATCTAATTATTGTATTTTGCTTATATTTCTATGGAGCCTTTCTACCCAGGCGTCCACTGAAAATGGGTTTCTGGCCCAGCCGGACTTTCCTGGTAAACAAATGTAAATAAATAAATAAATACATTTTTGTAAAACTTTTGTTAATGCAAGTTTAAGTAGTGTTCCATTTCATACTGTTATGCTTATTAGGTTGTGTGCCTGATAAATGTATATTCCTACATTTGTTATTCCTTTTTCCTTGGTTCTTGGGGGGGATGCATCAAGACTTAACACTGCTAGTTATATTTTTATAGTTTACAGCTATGTTAGGGCTTAGGGAGAACATGCATTTGGTGTTTATACTGTTGTTTGTTTGTTTGCTTGCTTTTAAGGTACAGCTATGTTTGTGTTAGACTTGAGTATTCCTTTTACTGAGACCATATTACTAGATTATAAAAATAGATGTTAAAGTGTCTGGACTATCAGTGCAGTAACCTGAGTTGTAATATCTGTTTTTCAATTTATCGCAACAGGGATATGGCGGCTAAGGGCACAGCCTCAAAGAAACCTCATTTTTCAAAAGCTGAGAATGCGGTGATGCTGCAGGCCCTTTCTCTATGGTGGATGACTCCTTGATGCACAAGCTGCCAACAAGCCCTACCATGACCGTGACTGGCGGCAGAAGGTTGGTGGCCATGGGTGTAAATGTGAAATGGTCTGACACAGGGCCAGTGATGGATACATAAGGCCAAGGCCAAATCATAGGCTGTGGCATGATAGTGGAGGGCTACAGGGGGTGGGCTGTCTACTATACCGCCCTTCACCAAGATGGAGAAGTTTCTGTCATCACTCAGGTGTGACAGTAGCTCCTTAGATTTTCACAGAGCAGTGGATGTCGGGGCAGAGATAGACAGACCCCAGAGAATTTCCACTAGTGATGTCCCAGATATGTTATTCAAACTCTTCTACATCCACCTTTGCAGCTGATAGTCATATGAATGCTTACGCTACTTCACTCATCTGTTGCATCTATGTACATCTGGTACTGAGGGACAATGACCACCTGCATATGGCATGGTCATATTTACGTGCATTAGTTATATTTATTAATAACTACAATTATAACACTTGCTCATGTGGCTACTGTAATTGGACATAAGCAATATGTTTTTTTTTACTGCCTTTTTTGATGCATTCACAGGTGAAGCATTGTCTGGCATTGTTACTGTGGACTTACCTTCATCTGATGTTGGTAGATCCTTATCCTCTGATGGAGGGGATTAGCAGGCATAGTCTGTGGCTGCAAGGTTATGTCAAGCAAAGGGAGTGTGCACCCACCCCCTCTGCAAACTATGGACACAGTAAGTATGCTATGCATATGTATGACAACAAACCATCTGAGTGAGGAGAGGTGATGAGGACATAGTTGATCAGGATAGGTGGTATAACCAGGAGCAGACATGCTTATATCTCCCCTAGCTATTGTGGTTGGGAGGTATCATACAGGGGTATCAGTATAGGTGCTCAGAGAAGGTATGCTTACTGCCCTCCTCCTGAGGTTTGTGTGTCAGTAGGTGCCACCCAATTTATATGCATGGCTATTGTACATACATTGGTGAATTCCAACAGAGCCTTGAAGAATTTGAGAGACTACTGCATCTTATGCATGTTGACATACAGGACTGCACGAACCATGTGTGTGACTCCTTGACTAGGATGAATAACATACTGGACCATCTATTGGTTGTTCTGGGTTGTCTGTTTAAAGTGTGACAACATCCGTGAGGTGAGTTAGCTGGTACATCCTCAGATGTTAGCCACTGTGGCTGTGGACATGCCAGATCCTGCTCACTCATTGCTGGTACTTCCAGTGCTACATTGGTAGTGAGGTGTGGTCATCCATATGGTCATGGTATTGGGCATACTGGTTAAGACAGGTCATCCAACAGACACCATTCACTTTCAGGTAGCACAACGACTTCTAGGCAGGTTTTTTGAACAACCAGTGCAACACCTAGAAGAGGCAGCTCTTGTGGACACGGGCATCTATGACAAACTTGATGGATCAGATATGTCCATTATGACAAGATGTAGTGCTGTTACAAATGGTGAGCCTGTGTCAATTTAGACACACATGAATGCACCACACACACACACACACACACACACACACACACACACACACGCGCGCACGAGCGCACTTCAACATGGACTTTCACACATTAGACAAACACACCCCATACCTTGGACAAACTGGTCTTAAGTGTTTGTACTTGCTATTCCCTCAGCTCTTACACTCATGCACTTCCTGTGAAAGACATGCACCCCTGCACCCCATACACTGTGCAGATGATGGCAACTGATCCCTGATCTTTGCACAATCTATGACTTAAGTTGCCTTTATCTGATGCACAGAGCAACCAGATAATGCTTGGGTAGGCAAAGTCTGGTTTTCCTGTGTATACATCATCATTTTTTATGTGTATTTACTCTGCTTAAGTTCTCTAGTAGACATAGTAGTTGTAGCTTGTTAAACTACTTGTGCAAATGATGCTGAGAGTGCCCTGGCCTCTAGAAGGGTGTCTGACTTGGACTGCTCATGTCTTATGCACAGAGTGGTCAGACAATGCTTGGGTAGGCAAATTATTGTCTAGGACAGTTTGCACACCCACCTGTTCAATTGCTGCTGAGAATGCCCTGACATCAGAAGGGTGCCTGACTTGGGCTGCTTACATCTGCACAGAATGGTCAGGAAATTCATGGGTAAGCACAGTCTGTTTTGTTTGTATACATCATTGTTGCTGTCTGCATTTGCTGAACTTGTGTAAGTTTATCTGGTGTGATATTTCTGTGTATGCATCACCACACTTTCTATCCACTTAATCTGTTTAGGTATTGTCATATTTCTTTAAGTAAGCATAATTACACACCTGTGTGACTGCTGCTAAGCATGCCCTGGTTTTGGGCTGCCTATGCCTGATGCTGACAATAACTAGGCAAAGAATGGGTAAGCATGTCCTAGTTTGTTTGTCTGCATCTTTGTTAATGTCTTTATCTCCTGAGCTCTTATGTAAGTTATATAGTGAGTTGATGGACAATTTGCTGCCTCTTAGCTAGTATCATGGCATATTGCAACCTTCTCTGTCTGGTATGGTCACCTCCTGCCACAGGCTCCATCTGTAGTAGCTGCCACTGCCTGTGGTGCTGAGTACAGTGTTCACTACACTGGGCCATCCTGCTGTAATGTTTTTTAGATATAATATGTAGGGTGACATACACAGTCAGTATTTCAGCACAGTTGGCATGGTCACACTGCAGGGCACCTATAGATCTATCCATGCAGCAAACATGTGACTACAGCAGCCCAAACATAGACTCTATGATACTTCCAGTTTTTACACAGGTGTGGTAGTAACCTTTCTGAGTGGGATTGTGTGGATTTCTCATTGATGCCATCAGCCATGGTTCTAGGGCATAAACAGCATTCCCCTGTGGAAAGTCACTCTTTATAAACCTGTGGTAGAGGTCACAGGTGTGTCATATGTGTGAGTCATTGAAGCTGCCTGGGTGGCCTATACACAAATCGTGTGTGATGCTTTGCAAATTACAGACCACCTGGAAGTTACAGTGACACCCTTTGCAGATGACATCCCTCCTACTCATTTCACCAGGTGGGGCCTTTATTTCAATATTAGTACAGTCTATGGCCCCTAGTACCTCAGGAAATGAAGTATAACATAAAAGTCTCATAGTCCTAGCTCTTTCCTCTTGGGTACACGGTACTATACATGCTCCCCCACTTGTTGCAGTACAATGTAAAGAAGCCGGTGGAGTATTCTGGAGGCAGAAGCATGTGAAACCCCAAATGTGTCTTCAGTAGGTTCACTGAAAAGTCCTGTGGCTAAAATACATAATGTTTCACATACCTTAGTATCCATTGAGATGGGTTTCCATTGTTCACCATGGGCCTGCAGATGAAGAAGAAAGACACAAGGCAACTGTGGATTGCATGATATCTACCTTGTAGTGGTCCATTATATCTATTTCATGGAGACCATGAAAGGTTAAGTATGGTCTGAAGCCCCTACACCTTTGACATCATCTGGCAACATCATCATCAGCAGCTTCTATAACAGCAGATACAGGTCTACAATGGTAGCAGCAACCCTAATATATTTTAAAGTTTCCTGTGTCTACATGTGAGCATATAGTCAAATTCACTGCTAAGTTAGGAGCGACATGTTTGTGCATATTCTGCAAGTTTCTGGATCACTCCATGTTTTTCACTTCATTAGCATACAGCAAAGCTCATTATACTTTCATTACCATATAGCTCAGAGAACACTTGTTTTCAAGCTGGCCACCTTCCTGAATCATACACACCTGCTCATCACTGCTTATGTCACATACAAGCTTTGGTGTTCTTGAATCCATTCTCTATATTGGACTCCATGATCTGACATACTCTGCCAGACAGTCTCGAGTCCAGCTTTACTGCATATTTTTTATGTCTGATTCCATGCTTTATGACAAGTATTCTCTGTCTGATTACATGTCTTATGACATATATTTGTCTGGTTCCATGCCTTATGACAATATCTTTGTTGTGATTCAGTGCTTTGTTACATATTCTATGTCTGATTCCATACTTTATATCAATCCAATTCCCTGCTATATAATTATTGGTACTTGTTGATATCTGATGCCTGATTCTTGCACTATGATGATATTCTTAGTACATTCTTCATGAACTATCTATCAGCTTATAACATGGTACAGAACCCACTCCATGCCTGAAGAAAATTAAACAAATTTTCTAAAAACTCAGGATGAACTCCCCATAAGTAGGAAAGCTGTTATTATAGGTGATGTTAACTGGAGGAACCATACCACCAAAGTAGGGTATGCACAAAAAATCTAAGATTTTATATTCAAAAAACTCTTTGGACCAGATTATTAAAGGTCCTCCTAGATAAAAGAATAGATCTGGTCTGACAAACTTAGCATCTGTATGTACCATCTGCAAGATATCCTCTTCATTTTTCAATCAGACCTCAAACTGTCTCCATTAAAATTTCCCAACTGTCAAAAAAAATCACAGAATTCTGGGAGTTCAAATGTATAAATCTCCTAAAATTTGATGAAGTTTCTGAATTAGAGTATAACAGAATTGCCATTAATGATAATTCTGCAAAGAGTTATGTAAAAAGTACTACTAGCTCCTGTACAAATGTATCAAATTGGCAGTTCCAGCAAGAGCCAAGCAAATGGGAATGTCTAAAAGCAAACAAGAATGGTTGTCCTCAAGCATTAATAATGTAATAAAAGGAAGAAACTCCTAAACCAATATAGCAGAACAAATTACCCCCAAATTAAGGAGAACATCAAACAGATAAGAAACTAAAAAGACATAAGAACAAAGGCATCCCATAAACTCAGACTAGCTACAGAAACCAAGGACAACTAGCAATCATTTTGTTATATCAGGAAAAAAAATAAGACCAAACATTACTTTTTGGGTGCCATAGTTAAACACAATCAATCCTTCTCTGCCCTGCAGAGTAAACAAACTGAGACTGTTTAGGAATTAGTACAACAGGATAACTTTGTTTTCTTTGAAGGTAAATATTTACACCAAGTTTCAGATGTCATTATGGGGGCAGAGTATGCCCCCATTTATACCAGCAATGTTAAACTTCAGAGAAGAAAATTTTATCTTCACCTCTGAATGGTTTCAACTGGTGGCAGCTTACTTCAGATACCTGATGCCTTGTCCTTGCAGAGGGAACTGTGAATCATCTATGGTTGTGTACCTTGCACAGTGTGTTTCCTGCCTTGCTTATTAGATAGGCAAAACAACTTGGAAATTAAAAGACAGAATCCATTGCTATGACATTAAAAAAAAAAAAAACTCAACAATTTATACAAACACAGTTTAGTCTGTAATAATTTTAAGACAATTGTGCTTTTTATAGTGGATTTCATACAACACAATCCTGGGGGGATGCAAACAACATGCTTGAGTTTTGTGAAATGTGTTAGCAGCTTAAACTTAATTCCAGTGTTTTTCCTGGTTCAAATGATTTTATTTCCATCAGCAGTGTGCTTAAATTTAGAGCTACGAATCTGTGATTGGATTGTGAAGATTTAATTATTTTATTTCATACTTGTGATCCATACTTATTTTTACTTTTTTACCTTTGCCATTACTATTTACATGCTTGTGTAGGATTCTTTCCAGAATTATTTGTATTTTAACATGACTGGCCTTTACCTTTAAGAGATGATTGATTTAATTGAATTAATGTACTTGTTCTTCTGTGATTTTATAAATATATGGTGCATCAGGTAATCTGTTTACTCTGATGAAGTTCTTCTACGGTGAGAACGAAAGCGCTCAGGTACTGCTTTAGTAAATTAGTTTTTAGATGTTGCTGTTTGCCCCGTGGACATTTTTTTTGCTTTTAACACCAAACATTGCCCTGAGCTTATTCATACTGGTGCTAGATATTCTGATCCAGTGGATATTTCCAACGTACTGGCAAAGAAATTTAGTGTCAACTTCATGCCTTGAAACATCGATTCCAAATCCACTTATACTTGATGGAAGATCCTCTCCAAAATGAAGAATACCTCTTTTACAGGGTCTGTTGCATAATTAATAGCACAAATCAAGCACTGGTAGATCCACTCCTCATCTTTTTTAGCCTGAGCCTAGCAATGGGCTTTTGTTCCACAGGAGTGTCACACAGCTGTTATGATGCCACTCCACAAGCGTGGTCCCACCACTGACCCCAGACATTACAATAAGTCGTATATGCAAAACCATGGAACGTATCATGACTGACCTAATTAAGTGGGATATCAAGTGCTCCAGTTTCCTCCCACATTCCAAAGACATGCAGTAGGTGGATTGGACACTCTAAACTGGCCACAGGTGTGAGTGTGTGTGTGCAAGTGAGTGGTACAGATGAACTACTATGACAGGGCTAGGTACCCGGTGGTGTAAACCTTGGCTCTAGATGATTGTCACTGTTGAAAGTGACACCCCAACCCCATGTGTAAAATAAGAAAAGGGGTTGAGGATGGATGGACGGATGGATGGATGGATGGATTGATGGATGGATGGATCAAACTTATCAGATGGTCAGCCTCTGTCCATCAGAGACATGGGGGCCATACAATTTCCAATCCACGTTCCCTATTGCAGAGATCCTTTGAAACACATCAGTCTCTCCAGCAAGTCTGATTTATGTTGCAGGTAAAGATCAAGTCCCTCTATTCATGTCAATATTAAATAAGCGAACACTTAATATTGCAAACACTGATTTATCGACCCTTTAAAAGCGAAAGCTTGAAATCCTGAAGACATGAACAGAGATTTTTTTCCCAGGGGAAAAAAATCTCTGGCCAATTTCTGGACTTTGCCATTTCCTCCTCTGTGGTGCGATCTCGGAGTTGGTATATTTAAGTAGGGGATGGGGGGGCAAAGCCCCCCAATTTATTTAGTGTTTTGATGTTTTTTTGTTTTTTTTTGTTTTGTTCCGTGTCTTCCGGATTTCAAGCTTTCGCTTTTTAAAGGTCGATAAATCAGCGTTTGCTATTTTAAGCATTCGCCGATTTAATATAGACCCCCTCTATTCTATACACATTCCATGTTCAGTTCCATGCTCAATGGCATATTGCCTATGCCTTATTCAGTTCTTTAAAATATGCATTATATGTGTGATTCCACACCTTTTTACCTTTATTTTATATCTGATTCCAAGCTTTATGACTTATATTCTATGTCTGATCATGCTTTACAACTTAATATTCTGTCTGATTTCTTGCATTACAATATAATTTCTGTGTTTGGTTCCATGCATCGTGGTGTAATAATCAGTCTGATTCCATGTTTTATGACATATATTCTTTGACTAATACCATATTTTATTGCATATATTCTATGTCTGATTCCATGTTAAGGAAAACATTCTATTTCTGAGTCCATGCTTTATGACATACATTTTATGTTTCATTCTATGGTTTATGCCATCATATTCTATGTATTATTCAAAGCTTTATAGCATATTCTGTCAGATTCTATATTTTATGACATATCTGTTTGGCTGTATTCCATCTGTTATGACATAATATTCTATGTCTGATTCCAGGCTTTAAGGCATAATATTATATAACATTCTATATCTGATCCCATACTTTAGGCAGTAATATTCTATATCTGATTCCATGCTTTGATATATATTCTATGTTGATTCCATGCTTTATAACCCTCTTTCTAGCTCTGATTTCATGCTTTATGCCACAATATTTGGCTACTATTGAAATGTCAGCACCTGAAATGCCAAGTGAATAGAAGCTGAAAAAAAGACTGAAAATACAGAAGAGCAAATCTCAAAAATCACTTTTCTCCTTTAAACTTTTTGTGGGGGGGCAAGCTCTCCTGTACCCCTATGTGGGAGGCAAGCCGCCCACCCCCTGAACTTATATATACCAACTCTGAGATCGCTATACCTCGGAGAAAAGGGAATAATCTGAGAAATGTAATCTTGGACTTGATATATGTAAGTCCAATCTTTCAGCCATTCAGTCTCCATATTTTGTAACTCCTTCTAGTGGATGCCAACAATTCAAATAATTACCTAATATTCCTTGTCTGATCCTTTGCATTATGGCATACAATCTGTGTATGCCTGATTCCATGTTTTGTGACATATTCTATGTCCGAATCCACGCATTATGGCATATGCTGTGTCTGATTCAGTGCTTTATGACATATATTTTGCCTAATTCCGTGCTTTATGCCATAATGTATTATGTTTTATTCCATGCTTTATGAGAAAATATTCTGACTTATTTCATGTTTTACAACATATATTTGTTTTCATCCATTATGGCATATATTCTATATCTGATTCCATTCTTTATGACATAATAATATTATGTCAGATTTTATGTTTTATGACATATATTCAAGGGTTCCATGCTTTGACATACTATCCTATGCTGCATTCCATGATTTGTGATATAAAGTTTTCTGTCTGATTCCATTCTTTGAATCATTCCTTGAATCATTCATTCTTTGACAGACATCTGATTCCATATTTTATGGCATGCATAATTTGTCTGATTCCATACTATGACATATGTTCTAGGTCTGATTAACTGCTTTATAATATAATACTCTACCCGATTCCATTCTTTATAGTAATCCAATTCCATGCTTTATGACATATTCTGGGTGTAGGCCCATGCTTTCTGACTTGATATTCTGATAGACTGCGTCTCATAAAGCACACAATGTCTGAATCCACATTTTGTGATATATAATCAATGTCTAAGTCCATACTTTCTGACCTATACTTTGTCTAATTCCATGTTTTATGGCATATGTTCTATGTCTGAGTCCATGCATTGTGATGTAATACTCTATGCATGGTTACATACTCTATGACTTAACATTTTATGTCTGATTCCATGCTTTATGATATTTCCTTTGATTGCATGCTTTATGACATAATATTATGAAAGTGTGCTTTATGATTATTCTGTCTGGTTCATGCTTTGTGACATATTCTATGACTGATCTAATGCCTCATGATGTGCATTCTAGTCCAAGTCCTTGCTATATGACATTTATTCTGTGTCTGATTCAATGCTTTATGATGAGTATTTGTCTGATTTTATGCTTTATGATAAATATACTATGTCTGATTCTATGCAGTATGGTACATAAAATGTTTGAATCAATTCTTTAAGACATATATTTTGTGACCGATCACAACCTTTACAGTATCAATTGTATATCTGATTACATGCATTATAACATAATATTTAAACATTTTCAAGCTTTATGATATAAATCTTAAGTTTTATTTCATGCTTTATGACATATTTAATAACTGATTCCATACTTGATGGTGCGTATTCTATGTCAGATTCCATGCTTTATAACATAATACTCTACGTCTAAGTGCAATTTTTATAACATACATTCTCTGTCTGATTCAGTGCTTTATAACATATTTTCTATCTGAATCAGTGCTTTATTGCTTAATTTTTCTGTCTGATTCCATGCTTTAAAACATGTATTTTAAATCAGATTCTACACTTTGTTACAATCTTTTATGTTTGATTCCACATTTTATTGCATTCATTTTATGACTGAGTCCATCATTATGACATAACATTCTGGGGTCTGATTCTATTTTCTATAACATATATTCTGTGCCTGATTCCATTCCTTGTTCTGTCTGATAGTATAAAATCAGACATAGATAAACTATGCAACGTCATAATAGTCACTGTTTTATTCCATGCTATATGATAAACATTCTATGTCTGATTCCATGCTTTGACACAATATTATGTGTCTGAGTCCATACATTCATATACTCTACAGCTGATACTGTGTTTTATGACATTGGATGTATATCATAAAGCATGAAGTGAGACATATACCATAAGTATGATTTCATGCATTACAACATACATACTGTGTCTGACTCCATGCTCCATGGCATAATCTTATTGCATGCCTTGTGATACATATTTGCCTGATTATCTGCTTTCTAACATAATACTATATGCTTCTTTCTATGTTCTATAACAGACAGTCTAGTCAGATTTCACACTGTATGACATGCATTCTTATGAATGATTCCATGCCTTATGACATGAAAATTGACCGAATCAATTCTTTAAGACATACATTTTATGTCTAATTCCCTTCTTTTTTTAGACAATTGATAATGCTTATTAACCATCAAATCATTTAAAAGCAAATATGCAGTTTGCATGCATGCTGCACATTAATTACATCAGTAGTAAGTCTACCACATGTGCTAACTTTCTACAGTCCCATCTGATCAATAAGTTAGACATTTCCCACTCTGTTGACATGGTTCACTCATCATGGTAATCATAATTTTTACCTTTATTAATGATTAAAAATATAGCTATTGACAGAGAAAATATAAAATAAAAAGTTTCTGTTAGAGCAACCAGAAACAAACCATAAGTGATAACAAAACTTATAAGCTACACAAAGAATATGTTCATAGAATAAACCCTGAGAGTATATATGCTATTACCGTTTATATTGTTTTTAATTTCTCCAAATCTTTTGGGTTTCTAATACCATGACGGGAATGAACACCATTTCTAAGTCAAAGTATGATTAAAGTTCATGAAATTAATATTGTTTCAATCTTTGATGTCAGCCAGAAGTGCTCTTCGCAGCACCCACAATGTGCCCAGTACTAACTCCTTCTGCAATTCGGATGGAGTTACATGTACTGGTAACATATCTAAATATGACTATAAATTCTTTTTATAAGACCTGTTCCTCCTACTACTATTGGAATTGTCTGAGTGTCTTTCTTTCACATTGCTCTTGTTTCTGCCTGCAAATCCTAGTATTTTATGACTTTGTGTCTCTCTGTATGTAAGACACTGTAGTCAATGGGTGTAGCAATTTCAATGATCAATGCTACTTTTGCGTTCTTTTCATGGACCACTATATCTGATTTTCCTGCATCTATCTTTTGAACTGTTTGTAATGGGTGATCCCATGTGATGTAGACTTCATCATTTTCTATGATGATTTGTGGTTCATGTTGTCAGTGTTTTTCAGATACTTCAATATTATAATGTTTACACAATCTCCAGTGCAACAGTCTTGTCACATTATTATGCATCTCAGTATACAGTCCTTCTGCTATTAGTATATCACAACCAGCAACAAGGTGTGCAACTGTTTCCAACTCTGTTTTACAAAACCTAAATTTGTCTGTTTCTCCCACATGTTCACTGGACTTTGTAAACCAACGTGTAAGTAGCCCACTAGCTTGGGCCGCCAATATTAACTTTTCATCTTTTGATTTGAATTCAACTCTCCTTAACCATTCCTGCATTCAATCCTGATCAACATGAGGTTCTTCCAGGAGTTTTCTATACTTGCAACAATATTTATGCATTTCCCACATTTCTTGCCTCTCATCTCATCTTTCACCTTATATTTTTTATTTTGATTTTTGGCACATTCAGTTGCTACCTGATTTTTATCTACTTCTGGTTTGATTTCCATTCCCACTTGATGCTGATATGCTTCTGCTAGACTAAGTAGGAAAGTCATCTTAGATTTATTATCCTCATGTTTAGAACTTTCACTGTGTTTGGGTCTTGTGAGGTCAGCAGATATATATGCAGTCCCATGATTGCAGATCTATACATGTAATCAATTTTAAGGAGCCCCATAACTCCTTCAGAATGGGGAATATATAATCTTGGTATGCACTGATTTTTATAAATCATTTGATGAGCATGAAACATCTTTCTTGTTTTCCTGTCAAATCTATCCAACACCTTTTAGAGCCAGTCAATCACTCCAAAACTGGATGTTTGGACAGGAAGTGCAAAATGGTTTATAGCCTGAATTTTGTTCCTAGATGTCAATGGCATTTTCAGTATTAATTTAAGTCTTCTAAAATATTCCTTGCTGAGTTTTATTTGCATTTGTTCATGTTTTATTGTTGATCCTTCTTCAATTCCCAAATATTTATACACTCCCTCTTGCTCATGTTCTTTTATATCGTGTTTTCTTGGTGCTGCAGCCTTCCTGCCATACCTCTTAACCTCTTAGAGCAAGAAATCTGGATAAAGCCATAAATAAAAGTGGGGCAAAGGCCGAAAAATAGGGACAATTTTTAAATATTGCTCTTAAAACTTAGAAAGTTGATAGAATAGCAGGTTTTGCATTAGCATGAATTTTTTGAAGGGTTTGAAGTCTGAAACTCAAATGTCTGTCATTATTTTCTAACTTCAGTTTTTAATGATTTACTACTAATTTGCCAGAAAACCACAATTTTATGAACAACGGAAAAAAATATGAGGTAAAAATCTGGATATTCTGCAAAAATCTGTAAAGTTGAGAGGTATGCTTCCTGCTTTAAAGGTTGTTTTTGCAGATTTATCAAGACCAAATGACATTCTTATATCATCTGAAAAAGTTTTGACTACTTGCAGTTGTGCTTTCAATTCCTTATTTGATGAGCTATACAGTTTTAAATCATTGACAAAGGGAAGATGAGAAGTCTTTACACTTTGTTGCTTTCTAGGAGCCAAATTATAGACATGACCTAATTTGTTAGCTTAATAGGTTAAGGGCAAGGCAAAAGAGCAATGGTGACATAAAGTCACCCTGGAATATCCCCCTTTGGATTTTTATCCCTGGAATAATAATTTGCCCTTTATCATGGCTTAACTGCAGAGTGGTTTGCCACTGTCTCATGGTCACTGTGATGTAGTTTATCAGTGCAGGGTGTATCTTATACATTTTAAGCACTCTTTTAACCATGAATGCGGGATAGTGTCAAATGCTTTTTTGTTGTCAATCCATGCCATGCATTTTACAGTTCTCCACTATGACTTTATTTAACAACAAATGATCCTTTGTTCCATATGACTTTCTTTCATTGCCCTTTTGTTCTGGTGCCATAATTGAGTTTTCTTCTAAATGACTATGACCCTACCCTACCCCCATTCCTACCCATCCCATTACAATTTTCTTTATACCATCCACTCACTCCCTTTCCTTCCCCAACATCCACTGACAAACTACTTCCTGTCAGACTCTAAATATATCACTTCCTTCCCCTACTATTACACCCTGTCTGTAACCCCTACATCCTCCGTCATAAATGAAACACCTTATAATTACCACCTCACTCCTACTTCTTCTCTGTGCTCTAACCACTTATCACTCACACCTTCCTTATTCTTTTTTATGCTTTCCTTCCTCCTATACCTTTGACACTCATTCTACACCTTCCTACTTTTATATCTCCCCAGCCCTTTTCAACCTCTCCACCTCTTCTCTTCACAAACTGTCTATATTGCAAATCCACCCTCCTACCTACAAATCTAAACCCAAGTTACACAAACTGCATCTATGTACTACTGTACTCCCTCTTCCCACTAATAATTTACTCATATCTGGGAATGTCCACCCCAACCCTGGCCCCTCCCCCTCCCCCTCTCCCCTCAATCAAACACCCCCCTTAGTTCTACCTCCCTTCCTTCCCCAAACACCTCTCACCATACACAGCCTCTTACACTAAACTTATCCATATCCAAACACCTGGCAATATACTCTCTAAATATTCAAAGTCTAACCAACAAAACCAATTTCTGTGCCTGGATAATGCATACAAATCCTCACATACTTTCCTTATCTGAAACGTGGCTTAAGTCGCATATCACTAACAATGAAATTGTCCCAACAGGCTATAATATATTTCACTCTGATACAGTCCCAAAAAAGGGGTTGGTGTAGCCATCCTCCACTCCAATAGCCTCCATCTCTTACCTTTCCCCACACTCATCCCTGACTTTCACTCAGCTGAACTTATCATCCTTAATTGCCACCTTAACCCTCACAAAAAATTAGCTGTTGCCACCATCTATATCCCTCCTGGAAACAATCCATCCAATATCTTATCCTGGTTTACCCACAATATTCCCTATGAAACCCTCATCTTAGGTGATGTTAACCTAGAGTGGTCTAAATGTAAAACTGACTCTCCACAACTAAGCATCAACCTGCATGGTTTCCATCAACTGATATCTTTGCCCACCCGCCTCCATAAAAACTCATCTTCCTGCTCCATAATTGATTGGATACTCATCAATTCCCCTCACCACTACCACAACTCTACTACCCTACCAGACCAAGTTAACAAACACCTCTTCACCTCGGTCCTTAGATACACCATCCAACCCCCTAAATCCCATCTTTTTATGCCGAAAACTCACTAATTTTAATGTAGTCCAATTCAACTCTGCTCTATCCACCACTGACTGGTCCATCCTTAAACAAATCCCTCTCAGTAACACAGTTACTAGATTTAATAGCATCTTCCTGAATACCCTGAACTCCCTTGCTCCCTCTAGGAAGGTTAGAATAAAACCTAATTATGCTCCCTAGCTCTCAAAAGAAACTAAGTCCCTTATGCTAAAAAGAGATAGTATGAACAATAAAGATACCCACGGTAGATACTGCGCCACAAGCAGATAAAATATCAGAGTAAATATAAAATTAATGTTGAAATCTGCTTGAAAAGCGCGCCAAGGAGAACTATTGTACCTAGTATGAAGCACGTCTTTTCAGACCCAAATTCACGATACACAGCATAAGCCACAGTTCATATAACTGTTGTACCTAGTATGAAGCACGTCTCTTCAGACCCCAAATTCACGATACACAGCATAAGCCACAGTTCATATAACTTGAAGTTAAAACAAATAGTCCATTCAGACCAGACCTGGTATAATATTCCAATAATCCACGAACAAAAATTGAAGAAGTAATCCAAAGTAAAACAGGTTTATTCAGATGAGATGGTGAGCGCTTTCGCTGATAAGCTTTTTCAAACCAATACAAATCCTACTACAACATAACCACTATATATCATGACATTAATTAATTGTTCAATTAAATAAATAATTCAATTAAATATATATTAATCCAATTCCTTACTTAAAGACATAGACTGTACTACATACAGAAAGATGTATAAATGAATTCATTTAAAAACTTTGATTTAAATACTTTTCAAGTTAAAAAGATTATGTTTATTTATGAAAGCATAACATAAAAATGTATGTATTACGAATATATTAAAATTATGTATATATACCTAAAATGAATCAATTCTGAATTTATATTGTGCTAAACAAAAGGGAACCTACAAAGCCTTATGTCTTCTGTTTTTCAATACAGGTTTTAATGGGATCCTGTCATTCAAGCCTGGGGGGATATGTGCCCTGGTTTTTATTATCCATTCTGTTTCTGCTGATTCTGTAATGTTTCTAACGTCTCCCCCTCTAACATTTGTTTGAATTACTTGTAAAACAGAAAACATAAAGGTGTGTGTGTGGTCAGTATGGATTATATGTTTAGACAACGCATTCAATTCAGATTTTATACGTATTTGATATAAATGTTCTATAATGCGTTCTTTCAACATTCTGTCAGTTTTGCCAACATAAAAAGACAAACATGACATACATCTAGCCATATAGACCACATGCCTAGTTTCACAATTAGCATTAACTCTTATATTAAAAATTTCACCTGTAACTGGGTGCATAAAAATATTCATGTCACAAATATGAACACAAAAATTGCATTTATTACAGGGTTTTACCCCACTAGTATCTATTGGATTACTATAGTCTAATTGATTGTTACAACATAACATTTTATACAAATTGTTTGCATTTCTATAAGCAAATTGTGGTTTGGATGTTAGAAACTTAGAAATTTCAGGGTCTAGTTTAAGGATGTCTTAATATTTATAAATAGCTCCTTTTACATGACCTATATCTTTAGTGTATTGTAAACTAAACCTAACTTTCATGTTTCCTGTGTTAACAGCATTAGTTCTTGTTCTGTATTCAGTTATGCCATGTTCAGAAAATATAGGACATGCACTGTTAATTCGCATGTCTTTAACTTCATTAAAAACATCATCAATTTCTGCAGGACTATACTTCCTATCAATAAATTTATTCCGTAAATCTGTTAATTCCTCATCAAATCTCTGTCAACACGGATTTAACCTAGACATCCTCATACCTTGTCCTTTAAGGACATTTTTAAAAACGTGTGGAGGATGCATACTTTCTCTATATAAAAGGGCATTTCTGTGACATGGCTTACAATGTACCCTGTATTGAAGTGACCATCATTCAAACGCCAAACATTAACATCCAAAAAAGGTATATTAGTGGCTGAGTAATTCATAGTAAACTTGAGAAATGAAGTTAGTTCATTAACATGTCGCTCAAAAACCATTAGATCTTGTATGTTACCATGCCACAGAAAGAATAAATCATCCACAAAACGCTTATAAAATATAACATGATTTCTATATAGATCCAAAGTAAGTAATTTGTCCTCTTCCCAGAAGGCCATGACAAAGTTGGCGTAGCTATTGGCACACGGAGTGCCCATAGCTACGCCATCCCTCTGTAAATAAAAATCAATAAACATAATCTTTTTAACTTGAAAAGTATTTAAATCAAAGTTTTTAAATGAATTCATTTATGCATCTTTCTGTATGTAGTACAGTCTATGTCTTTAAGTAAGGAATTGGATTAATATATATTTAATTGAATTATTTATTTAATTGAACAATTAATTAATGTCATGATATATAGTGGTTATGTTGTAGAAGGATTTGTATTGGTTTGAAAAAGCTTATCAGCGAAAGCGCTCACCATCTCATCTGAATAAACCTGTTTTACTTTGGATTACTTCTTCAATTTTTGTTCATGGATTATTGGAATATTATACCAGGTCTGGTTTGAATAGACTATGGGCCGGATTCAGGAAGGCTTACACGGAGTTCAAGAGTAGTGTAAGCCTCCGTGTAAGCCTCCCGATTCAGGAACAGCCCAAATCTCCATGTAAGAGACAGCTAACACGTCTCTTACACAGACTGGCGGAATGCTCAATACCTCATTTGCAGCTCAAAGATATGCAAATGAGGTATCTGAGCGATCCACGAAGCAGAAACCAGTCTGTGTAACGGACGTGTTAGCTGCAGAAATGTACTCAGCTGACAACTGAGTACATTTCTGCAAAATTAAAAACGGAGCTATGTCAGCTCCAAATAAAGGGTGCATTTGTTTCATTAAGCATGCCAATGGCCAAATATGTGGCCATTGGCATGAAAAAGTGTTGCAAAAATATGTAATATAACTTTTTTTCACGGAATTTTGAGGTTTAACTGCAGCGCACACCCGCGCAAATGGGGTGCGCTACCTAAAACTAAAAACTGAAGCTTATAAGCCCACAATTGTGGGATTTATGTATTACATGTAATGTCAATGGAGGGACTTGCAGACCAAAAACAATATGGCCTCCGTTTAGTGGTTGTCAAGGGGGGGAAGCTCCGTGTAAGACATGTAACTAGTCATTACTAGGCAATCCTATATAAATGAGGGTTACAATACTGAATCACACTGCCACATAGGTAATGAGCACTTTCTGAGTAGTGTAAGAGTTAGAGAAGGGGGAGGAACAGAGTAAGAGGTAGGTGACATCACGGGGGGGAAGGATAGATACAAATGTACCAGATTGGAGGGCAATGTAAGGTGAAAGATGACAGACAGACTTCAGGGAGGGAGGTGTGTCCCAACAGAACACTAGGAAAGTCAAGAAATTTAATGTTTACGCTATCCCTACACTCAAAGTTTCTTGATATACGTGCATGCGCGCGTGTGCGTGCGTGTAAGGCAGGTTCAACATGTGGGAGCGTGTTGCAAACCGTGTACAATGGTTTGCGTGGGCGTGCACGTGTTTAAGGCAGTGTGCGCGCGTTTTAACATGAATCAGCCTAGTTCACACCGTGTAAGGATGGGTGTGCGCGTGTAACACTGTGTAGAGATGTGTGCGGGCGTTTAAGTGACTGTGAGCGTGTTTAAGCTGGTGTGCACATTGCTCCCCCTCAGGAAACAGAGAGGAAACAGGAAACAACTAAATTACACGGAAACTGCCAGAGGATACTGCTGCAGTTAATTGTTGGAAACAATTGGAAGCAGGCAATTATGCAGGCAGACTAGAAGCCCAACCCAGCACTTAAAACACTGCAAAGAGCAGTGCAGGGTGTTTCTCACAAGAGATACTGCAAGAAAGTAAGCTATCAGAATTGAAAACTGAAAAAGCTGAACTCAGAGCAGAAATGCTAGGGGCTGCCATAGCTGTTATAATCAGGCAAAGGCGAATTGCTGAGGATGGTGTCAATGCAGATGCTGACAGACAACCCAGAGTGAGGAGAAGGAGAAGAGTATACAGGCCCAGGGTCACCTACCATGGGTTACATGAGCTGGAGATAGTAGAGCACTACAGAGTGGACAGAGACCTTCTGCAGCAGATTGTTGAGCTGTGCAGGCCACATCTCACACACAGAACCAACAGAGGGGAACCCATCCCAGTGGAAACCAAGGTATGTGTTGGCCTAAGAATACTAGCAACAGGTACCTTCCAGAGACCAACTGGTGATATGATGGGGATATCACAGGCATCAGCCTCCAGGGTACTGCACCAGTTCCTGGATGCCATGTCAGCACATGTCGGTGATCATATATATGTCCCTAATGACCGAGAGGTTGTGGCCAGCAATATGCGTCTCTTCCAGCAAATAGCGGGATACCCTGAGGTGCTGGGTGCAATAGACTGCACGCACGTATGCATCAAAGCACCAGCTGGTGAGCAGGGTAGAGTCTACATTAACCGCAAGGGATACCCCTCCATCAACTGCCAGGTCATGTGTGATGCCCAGGGCATAATAATGAATGTGTGTGCTGGCTGCCCTGGGAGCTACCATGATTCCCACATCTGGCATCTGACACAGCTGTACCAATCATTTGCCAGTGTGGATTTCCCACATGGACACCTAGTGGGGGATGCAGGTTATGCACTTGAGCCGTGGCTGATGACACCCATCAGAAATGCACACACACCTGAACAGGAACGCCATAATGAGGCACACGCACAAACATGTAATGTCATAGAGCGTGTGTTTGGGCTGCTCAAGTCACGGTTCCGGTGTCTGGACACATCTGGTGGAGCCTTGCAGTACACACCAACTACATGTACCCAAATGGTCATGATATGTGCTATGCTACATAATATGATCCTGCAGAAACAGCTGCAGCAGGACCAGCACAGGGCTGGGCCTAACATCCCCCCACCATTGCCAAGGCCACCACAGGCAGAGGGTGACTCAGAGGAGGAACAACCTGACCTTGTCCCAGTAGGCAGAAGGAGGAGTGCCCAGTATGCCCTGGCCTTGGCAAAGAGGCAACGCATAGCACATACACTTGGTCAGTAGGAACACTGGGACAGATACACGCTCTGACTCACTCATATAGTAACAGGGATGCCTAACATGACACAAACTGCTTCCAAACATGTACAGGGAGTGTAGTATGTGCATCCGACAGAGGCAGCCCTGCAGCACCACCTGAGGCATGAATGCCATGTGTTAAGTAATGTAATACCATGTACCATATGCACACCTGAGGACCCAACTAACATCCACCCACACCAATCATAAACCACAAAAAACACAAACCTACCTCATAGGTACCACAAGCAATAGTAACCTAGATGTAATGCTACCCAATGCCAGAAGTATAAATGCGTGCAGTGTAAACGCACACAGTATAGAGAATGTAGATATCAGTGCTGTAATAGAAAACAGGGTCAAAGCCCACATCAGCACCCTGACACTACCAGGTCACACCTCTGTCCTAATAGCAGGAACTGCCCCAGGCCTACTCTGGCAATGTGAGTGTCAAACGAAATATTACTGTCAACCTGGGTGCCCAGGACCCTGATAACCTCTTCTGTGCTTAGAGGATTGCCACCTAGATGGGAACTAGGGGTAACCCTGTTGTTCCCGAAGGGTATGACTATGCATTGTTTAGAGTTTAATGTAAGGCCATGGCTCTGGCACCAGTTACCTGTGTCTATGAGACCCTTCTGAAGGATGTCTGTGTCAGATGGGTTTCCAACTATGCTTCCCAGTTTGCAGTCATCTTCAAACTTTGTCAGCCATAATCCTCCTGTGTTTGCTCGTACTTCTGAAAAGTAGATGCTGAACAAATGTGGGCCCAGGACTGAGCCCTGTGGGACACCACTTGTGACAGCTCTGGAGTGTGACATGGCACCAGCAACTTTGACCCTGTGTGTTCTGTCACTTAGCCAGTTTGCAACCCATGCTGTGATGTATGGGTTCACAATTAAGCTGGTGATGTTTTCAATGATACCTGAGTGGGGTATTGTGTTGAAAGCCTTTGCCAGGTCAAGGTAGGCTGTGTGGACTGCCTTGCCCACGTCAATGGCCTGGGTGACTGTCTTGAAAAAGTCAACCAAGTTTAAAAGGCATGATCTGCCCTTGACAAAGCCAAACTGGATTGGATCCAATGTCTGCAAGTCCCCTATGTCTTCATTTATAATTCCCATTATGATCCTCTCCATAGCTTAGCAGAACAGGCTTGTCAAGCTGATGGGATGGTAGTTTCCAGGGTTGGTGGAGGCACCTCCTTTGTGAAGTGGGTCCACCATTGCCGTATGCCACTCCTTGGGCACATATCCTGAGGTGAGGCTAAGATTAAACAGCTGCCTAACTGTGGGTGTAATTACTCATTGAGTTCATGGAGCACACAACTGGGGACACCATCTGGTCCCATGGATAAAGTGTTTTCCGCCTTGGATAGAGCAGTTCTCACCCCAGCATTGGAGATGTTTGGGGGGCTACAATCCTCTGGTGTAGATACCCCTCCAGTTGGGGGGAGGGGGGGGAGAAATCTGCACTGAACCTGTCAGCCAGTATGTTGGCAATGTCTGCAGGTTCAGTGGTATTTACATCATTCCGAACTAATTCTGAGCATATCTGGGAGTTCCCTCCCAGGTTTCAAACATAGGTAAAAAAGGCCTCATGATTGTCCCTTGAGTCCTGAGTGGGTTTACTCTCAAAACTCACCTCGGATGATTGTATGGGGGAACCCAGTGTTTTACTCACAATGAGCAGGGGTGTCTTCCCTTTTACGGATTTCGCTCTATCTCATAGTAGCTCCTTCCTTGTGTTGTAGAGCTTGTTTATGGCTAGGGTCCACCAGACTGGATGCTTGCCTGTGGTACAAAGAGTCTTTGTTTTGTTTGGGATTGCCTGATCCATGCAGTCCTGGAGGTGCTGGTAGAAGGCATTTGTAAGTGATACAGTGGCTTGGGTAATGGTGTCCGCTGGCTTGGGGGCCTTGAAAGAGACCACACCAGTTCTTAGAAATGTGAAGTCGGCATCTGAGAAGGTCTTCACTGTTTGTTTTTCTATCTGGGGTGTGGGTGGGATGTGGACTCCCACTGAGATTAGTCCATGATCTGATCTCACCAATGATGGGTATACTTCTGGTGTTGAACAGTGTGACCCCATGTTCATGATGATGAGTTCTAGTATGTTGCCTCCACTTGTGGGGATTGGGACCAGTTGTTCCATGGCATTTGAGTGTATGAACTCTTGGAACCTTTGTGTTAGAGTGTTGTGGCTTGATTAGTGATCCCAGTCTATATGTGGATAGTTGGAATCACCCAGTAGGATGGTGTTTGGAGATACATTTATCCCCTTCAGTGTTTGCAGGACAGCTGTGTGAGGTACCTGAGTTTGAGAGGGTGGCATGTAACATGCTACAAACTGCAGAGCAGTCTTGCCTATGGTCACTGGCACCTGGATGGTCTCCGATGCATTGTGTGTAGCCACCAACCATGAGGTGAGGGTGTCCTTGATGAATATGGACACTCACCCTCCTTTCTTGGTGTTGTCTGGATTCTGGTGCCGGAACGCATGATATGAGGTAACACCCGATAGTGCCGGGGTGCTGTCAGAAGCTGTGAACCAGGTTTCAGGCACAGCACAGACATCAATGTGCTACATACTGAGAAGGGCATAGAGTGTGTGCAGCTTGAGGTTGAGACCTCTGGCATTGAGCAGCATTACCCTTAGTGTCTTTCCTTTACTGTGTTCTAGGGTGGTAGGTGTAGAATCTGAATCTTGCATAAAAAAGGCACAATGGGGGTGGCAAGAGCATCAGCCAAAATCCGGAAGCCCAGGGGTGACAGGTGCAAGCCGTCCCTTGCAAATCAGCATGGCCTGTCCAGCATGTCATCCCAGGCAGACAGAAATTGGATCCCCTTTGAATGACACCATAGTTTAAGCAAATTATTACAGCTGATCATCTTGTCTCTGTTTATGTGGCATCATACTTGGTGAAGGTAGGATACTGCTGAAGGTCAGGGTCATACCTGCCTGGTCTACATAATCAGAGGGATCCTCTATGTCTCTTTCCATGTAGTCCAGGGAGGTACATCTCAGGTCGTTCACACCAGCATGGATAATGACTGGGTCAGACTTGTACTTGCAGTTAAGTGACCTGAGTGCTTGCATTATGTGGTGGATTCCAGTGCCTGATAGGCAGCTTACTGTGACCTCCTCCGTACTCGATCTGGTGAGTGGGACGTCAGTGTGTCTGACTATGGAGTCACCTATGACAAGTGTGTCTGGCATTGTGTTTGGCCTTAAGGGCTGTGACTGTTTGGCACACCGACTCTGTGGTCAATGTGTTGCATCTGCTGTGCCCTGTGGAGGCAGTTGTGTGAGTGTCTGCTGTGGTGGCCACTGCCGTTTTGGTAGAATTCTGATCAGAGCCTCCGAGTATGTCTCTGTGTGTCTATGTGTATGATCTTAAGTTGTGACAGTGCCATGTGAGACTGGGTTTGTGATGTGTGTGGTTACCTTCACATTCTCTCTGGTCTTGCTAGTCCTATGTTGAGAGAGCTCAGCCTCCACTTTGGCTATATAGTTGCATCTCTCACTTGTATGTGTGTTTTATGGGAGAAGGAGAGGGTTGTCAGTGTACATGAGGCAAGTGTGACATTGTCTCAATATTCCCAGGTTCACCAGCTGAGCAAGAGAGGACACTAGCAACTGATCCCTAGACATGCTAGAAGGAATAGACAAAACAATGTTGGAATACAGGGAAATATCAAGCCCCCCAAACCACATCATAGTGCTTGACTGACAATACCTACACATACACCAGTGTTTCATAGTGTCATAGTTTATTACTAGGCTATCTGCCCTAGTGCATGTATAAGCCTAGCCATAGTGATGTGGCTATTGCCACCCCTTATAGTGGTAATAAGTGTACAGAATAGATTCCGAATATTGTGCCTCTGACTTAGTAGTGACACATTATGACCCCCTTACGTAATTGAATAACATGACTGTGCCTCTGTCTGGTCTGTGCCTCTGTCTCATATGCAGTTGTCCAGATGTCTCCTGAAGAGAGTCAGTGAGGGACTCTGTCAAACATGAACTGGGATACTCTGCTAGAGTGTGAGATGCCTCTGAGTTATGACTCTGTCCCTCCAGCATGTCCTATGCATGTATGTGCTGAGGTTCAAATCCTCAGCTCTCATGGCTCTGGTGGATTTGGATTGCTTGCAGTGGAGCATGTCCACCAAATCCTGATTGGACATGGTCTTGTATGTCAGGCATAGGTCACCTGTAAGTATGCGGTATGACACTGAACAAAGCTGGATTTCCTCTATTCTGGAAGCATATGACATGTGTTGAAGAACCCTGATCTTCATGGTAGGTACTTTTGGGGTGTCTCCAGCTGTTGCAAGTGCTGGGCGAGGTACATACCATATGGGGCTTTGTATTCAATCATGGGCCTGATAAGGGAGAAGGATAGTGGAACAATGACCTCCTATGATCTGGATGGAAAACCCTCCATGATAAGGTGGGCAAGATAGAAAGTCTTCCTAACCACTTTGGCAACAGGGGTGTCAAAAGAGATGTCACTATCTACATGTGTCCCCAGGTGTCTGATTTGTTTTCTGTGCTCAGTGGGTTGCTGTCTATGTATTGATCTGTGGGTACTTTGTTCCTCCCAAAGGGGATGAATACACATCAGTTGCATTCAGTTTCAGGCCATGCATCTGGCACCAGCTATCTGCCTTTGTGACGGCATTCTGTAGTATGTGTGTGTGTGCCGGCTGATGTATTCACTATGATGCCTAGGTTGCAGTCATCTGCAAACTTTGTCAGCCACAACCCCCCTATGTTTGCTTTCACATCTGAAAAGTAAATACCAATTAAGAGGGGTCCCAGGACACATCCTTGTGGGACACCACCTGTGACTGGCTTCGAATCTGACAAGGCACCTGCAATGTTGACTTTATGGGTTCTGTTTCTTAGCCATTTTGCAACCTATCCTGTGACATATGCTGTTATATGTCAGCTGTTGAGCTTGGCTATGATGCCTGAGTGGCGTATTGTGTCACAGGCCTTAGCCAAGTGCAGGTAGGCTGTGTGGACTGCGTAGCCCTCATTGATGGCCCTACTGACAGTTTCATAGTAGTCAACTAGGTGCAAAAGGCAGGATCTGCCCTGTACAAAGCTGAACTGGGTGGGAACAAGGGTCCGTAGGTCAGCAATGTGTCTGTGTAAGAGCTCCATAATGACTCTTCCCATAGCTTTGCAGACAAGGCTGGTTAAGCTTGTGTGGTGGTAGTTGCCATGGTCTGTGGAGGCATCTCCTTTGTGGAGTGGGACCACTGTTGCCATACGCCAGTGTTCAGGTACATATCCTGTAGCAAGACTAAGGTTAAATAGCAGTTGTATATACGGTTCCAGCCCCTTCTGGAGTTCACATAGCATGCAACCGGGGATACCAGCAGGTCCCATTGATGCTGTGTACTTGTCTTTGTTGAGTGCAGCTCTCATATGGACATCCAAGATGACAGTGAGGTTACATACAGCAGTGATAACTATCTTCTTTTGGGGGTGAGGGAGGGGGTAAATCACACTGAAGCTGTCCGCCGGAATGTTGCCAATATCTGTCAGGTCACTGGAATATATGTTGTTGTGTACCAACTCTGAGCATATCTGAGGGTTCACAACCAGGTGTCTGCAGACCTCCCAACCGTACCGAATAACTCGGATTTTACCGAGTTTTGGGTCCAAATACTGGGGTGCCACGATTCACGAGTGGCACCCCTCCATTTCCGACTTTTCGCAGCTTTAGTTCTAGTTTTATTTTTAAATTTTCGTACATTTTTTATTTTGCACTGACGTCATCACGTGCGCGATGACGTCAGCACCGTCAGGGCTATCAGCCTGTCGGAATTGAGCTTAAGTGCTCCAAGGACACATTTCCGGTTTTCCCCGTGATCTGCGAGTGTGAGCAGTTAGCGGGTTATTCAAACGAGCGCTTTAGCGCTTCAGCGCTTCAGAAACAAGTTTTAAGAATTAAGCTGCTCCATCTGCCAGTTCGGAGTTATTCTTATTCGAAGTTCAACTTCAGAATCAGAAACAGCTTCTCGGCTCGCTCTAAGATGTTTTCAAATGGATTAATTTCTGGGCAGCATTCAGGCATTCGGAAACAAGTCAGGTAGGAAACCACCCCTTAAAAAAGCTGAGAAAAGCATGTTGTGTTTACACTTCTCGGGTCGATGTAAGGTATATGCTTTATCTGTGGCTGTGCATTGTGGAGAAAGGATTTTGACGGCATTTCAGAACTGTCAGAGTTAGAGGAAGTACACTGTCGAGGCTGAAAAAGGTGGCGTGTGTTAAACTGTGCTGACAATTTTTGCAGCGTGCGTGGGACTTCTGGCATCGGCTGTCTTGACGAGTGGCACTTGGGCAAGCCTAGTGAATGCACTGAATGTTCATATCTGTGTGTAAGAAGACTGTCTTAGCAGGGATTTATTACTTTTCTTTCAAAGGAGATGAGGCAGAAGGTAGAGCAGGCTTGGAGCTGATTTGGGCTTTATTTTTATACCCGTCACCGTGTCTTGAGTAACTTTTCACTGCGAAAACAATTTTCTTTCAGAATGATGTTGCAGATGTTGGCCAGTCATTTGAGTTTCTTTAAATCAGTCGGAACGTGTTTTGTTTGTGTAGTACCTATTTGAGGTTGCTGGTCTAATTTTCTAAATACTGTACGTAGAGTCCTGGCTGGGTTCAAAGCTTTTCAGTAAAATGCATGGTGAATTGGTGATAAGTAACACAACATTTTATTCTAGCAACTTTATAAAATTATACACGCAATGTTTTAAATGTGTCCCTGGTAAGTCCCTACTCCCTAGCCACCACCACTTATGAGCTGTGTCAAGGTTTCTTGTGTTAAGAGTTGAGAGCTATGGTGAGACATGAGAACTGAATTTGTATTCCCTAATTATTGGCTTTGTTTGTCCAGGGTTTTTGTGCTAAAAGGTTGAGAGCTATGGTGAGAAGTGAGAACTGAATCTGTATTCCCCCATTATTGGCTTTGTCAAGGTTTTTTGTGCTAAGAGGTTGAGAGCTATGGTGAGAGGTGAGAAATGAATTCACTAAATGATAGCCATTAAGTTTCAGTTTTCCTGTGTTTCAGGAAGCTGCTGATTTGGCATAGTGGTATGTTCTGACTGTAGTGCATAGGGTCCTGGATTCAAAACTTGCCAGTGAAATGCATGTTGGTAACACAACATTTTATTCTAGCAATTTTTCAAAATTATACAAGCAATGTTTAAAATGTGTCCTTGGTTTTTTGACCTTTTGTCCCCACCCCAAAATGAAATTGAAAATAAGTACAATACACTGTGCAAGATGCCTATGGCTTAGTTACTGTCATTCTATTTATAGTGTGGGTGTGGAAGTAGACTTATGATGGAAATGTACTGAATTGGGCAGTTTTGTCATTATTGGTTAATGTGTCTTGTTTCATTGCCTACAGTACAGCCTACTGGAAAAAAGTTCTGACAATAAATTTAAAATGTGCTCTCGCAAGTGTGTGTTGTATTATACAAGGAATATAATTTAATGAAGTCAGGAAGGTTTATCAAAGGAAAGAACACATGTATGTTTCTTTGTGCAAGGGCAGAAGATTTGAAACGGCCCAAAGGTAATCTTTATCCACCACTGGCCAGATGCATTTTCTTTGGATGTGGTGTGGGTTTCAATGCTGTTTCAATGAATATAAGTTTCAAGAACAGAGAAGTTTTAATGCTAAGCCTATTTTCATTGTGAGACAGTATTGCTTTGTTTACCAGATGTTAGTGCGCCTGCATTGCTGTACAGTAAAATGTAAAAATAAAATCCAAATCATTGCAGAAGCAAAGCAGTATGCACACATTAGTGTCTATGGCAAATGGGGCGAAATAGCCAGGTAATGGGACATTGGTATGGCTGCAGGGGGACTCTGGTGCCATGTTTTGGTTGTCTGTTCTTCAGTTTGTGTTTGAAAGTTGGTATCCCATGATTCCATTTGAGTGGGCGGGGTTACATAATTATGTATGCAAATTATATGTTAATCAGCGTACAGATTTGTACCTATTTTTCATGGGCCTTGTCCAGATTTTTGATGTTACCAGGTTGAGAGGTATGGGTGTCTGACATAACTGAAGAAAGCAGTGTGGTTACTTTCATTGTCTTTGGTGATTTATGTCCCCAAGTTGACCTTGCATGTCTTTATGAGATAATGTAGCTTTCTACTAGTGCTGATCACAGCTGTCTTCCCTTTTGGAGGTGTAGCTCTGTCTTGCATTAGTAACCCTCATCTGTCATACAGTTTGTTTATGGCTGGGGTCCACCAGACAGGACACTTTCCCTTTGTGGAGAGGGTCCTGTTTTTATTTGTGATTGCATGGTCCATGTTTTCTGACATCTAGCTAAGGGGAGGTCATCGTGGTTCTGCAGTTATCTTTCATCAGCATTAGAAATGACCACAACAGCCCCTGTGGGGTGTACCTCATGCAGACACATCCAGCACCTGTAAAGTCCACAACAGTACCTCACCAGGAGTATGAAAGAGCTGGAACACATGTAATGTGTCGCCTGATTAAACAGAGTGCAGCTCCACACACTGCCATGCTGTCCACCCAGATGCAAGCTGTGCCTGATGTAGAAAGCCATGTCCAAGCTGGAATCAATGCACATGCTGCACCTTGTACAATCTGAATGGCAGGGAGCTATGCACATGAGGGACCTGAACCCCAGCACTGACATACATAGGACAGGCTGTACTGCATTATCCATAACACAGAAGCCACCCCACGCATGAGTAAACTACCAGTACAGGTTGTCCAGAGACACTCATTGATTCCCTCAACAGGAATCCTAATGAGTGGATGGGAGATGGGAGGTTTACCCTGGGTATCAATGTTATGTCACAGGTAGACAGAGGCACAGTATACTAAACAAGACATATGTCATGGCAAACTACACTTACAATGTGTTGATGGACAAACACACTCTCCGACTAGCATTAGAAATGGCCTAGGGCACATCGGTAGTGTTTGCCAATGTACACCCATGTTGTGGAATACACTACTGATGTTGGATGAGGCTGTTGTAAGTAGTTCACATCTGAACATAATGCAACATGGTCAGATAGGTTCATAGGTACATAGGTTTATACTAGGCTATCTTCCCTAAGGCAGGTATAAGCCTAGCACAGAGTTCGTTGGTGTACACCACCCCTTATATTGAAACAGTACTGTGCCCATTATTTTGTCATGCTTCTCTCCAGCAGTGACACAGTGACGATCCCCGGGTTAAACGTATGACCTTCCATCCACAGGTCAAGATACCTCTTGAACACAGCCAGCAAGGTGCTCTGCCTCACATGGACCGGGATTGTATTCCACAGCATAGGGAGTCTCCGGGTGATAACTCCATCCCTCCAACATGTCCAACGTACATCCCTGCTAAGGTGTAAGTCACTTGCACTAGTGGTTCAGGTTGATCTGCCGATTCTGAGGTGGAGCATGTCCATTAATCCCTGTTTGGACATGGCCTTGCATGTCAGGCACATGTCACCTCTAAGCAGACGGTATGTGAGTGAATAGAGTGTGAGTGTCTTCAATCTGGCAGCATATGACAGCTGTTGGGGTTCCTTGATCCTTTAGGTGGGGGACATTCAGGGTGTCTCCAATTGCTGCAGATGTTGGGTGAGATACATCCAGAATAGGGCATTCTACTTGATCACCGGTCTGATAAGTGAAGAGTACAGGGGAACAATCACCCACTAGATCTGGATGTGAATCCCATCCTGATCAGGTGGGCAATGTAGAAGGTCTTTCTAGCCACTTTAGCAACGTGAGTGTCAGAAGAAGGTAGACTGTCAACCTGGGTCCCCAGGTCCATGAAAACCTCCTCTGTGCTCAGAGGATTTCCACCTATATGGTAGCTTGGGGTTACCTTGCCTTTCCTGAAGGGTATGTCTACACATGTTGTGCACTTTAACTTCAGGCCATGGCTCTGGCACCAGCTATCAGTTACCGTGAGTCCCTTCTGAAGGATATCCATGTCTGATGCACTGTCCACTATGGCGCCCAGTGTGCAGTCATCTGCAAACATTGTCAGCCAAAGTCCTCCCATGTTGGCCTGTACTTCTGGGAAGTACATGACAAACAATAGGGGCCAAGGACTGAGCCCTGTGTGACACCACCTGTGACCAGCCTGGAGTCTAACATAGTGCCAGCAACTCTAACCCTGTGGGTCCCATCCTTAAGCCAGTTTGCAACCCATCTTGTGACATATGGGTTTACATTTCAGTTGTTAGGGTTTTCCACAATACCTGAGTGGGGTATTGTGTTGAAAGTGTTTGCAAGGCCAAGGTAGGCTGTATGGACTGCCTTTCCCCAACAATGGCCTAAGTGACCGTTTTGAAGATGTCAACCCAGTACAAAAGGCATGATCTGCCCTTGACCAAGCCAAAATGGGATGGGTACAATGTCTGCATGTCCCCCATATCTTTGTTTATGAGCTCAATTATGATTCTCTCCATAGCTTTGCAGACTAGACTTGTTAAGCTTATGGGGCAGTAATTACCATGGTCTGTAGAGGCACCACCTTTGTGCAGATGTGCACAACTGGACCCTAACCAGGCTGTTGTGCACACTATGGAAATGTAAAGCAGTGATAGGACTAAAGCCCAGGATACTGACCACCACAGTGAAAGTACTGAACCACTACACTATACAGTACTACAGTGTTAGGTCAGTATGAACGGATGTTGACAATTGTGTGCAAAGTATCCCATGCAAAACCTGCAGGCACAGTATACTCCCTGTTGTGTTCACACAAAAAGCATTTGGACAGTAACTACACAACATGGCACAGAACACACAACCATAAACTGGAGGTATTTGTTGAAGGTCACACTCATCCACAAATGTGATGTGCTGCAGAGTTCAACATATGGAAAGCCCACACTGGGCATGCTCACACACGATAAATGAGACATCTTTCACACAACATGCCATGGGAAGGCTGAACTGGGCATGCTCACACACTTGGTCCAAATGTTACTCCTAGCAACTGTGAAAACACACCAGAGGATGCTCATTCCCCTTTCTAGACACTGATCATGTAAGCACCCTATAAGTATATCAGGAGAAAAGGAATCTTTCAGTAATCTGAATAGCGTGCTCTGCTAATGCATCCGTCTCTAATGTCATAACATAGTTAGGTAGGGGTTTGAATCCAACAAGTGGCAAGTGTGCGTGAAGGGGGGTCAGTGTGTATGAAAAGAACATCCCTTTTGGCAACTGGGAAAACAAACCACAGGATGCTCATTCCACTTTCTAAACTCTGATGATGTCAGCACCCTATAAGTATATCATGTGAAAAGAAATCTCCCAGTAATGCGAATAGCGCGCTGCGCTAATGCGTCCGTCTCTAGTGTCATAACATAGTTAGGTAGGGGTTTGAATCCAGCAAGTGGCAAGTGTGTGTGAAGGGGGGTCAGTGTGTGTGAAAAGAACATCCTTTTTGGCAACTGGGAAAACACACCACAGGATGCTCATTCCACTTTCTAAACTCTGATGATGTCAGCACCCTATAAGTATATCATGTGAAAGGAAATCTCCCAGTAATGTGATGCGTCCGTCTCTAGTGTCATAACATAGTTAGGTCGGGGTTTGAATCCAGCATGTGGCAAGTGTGTGTGAAGGGGGGAAAGTGTGTGTGTCATTGAGTATGAAAAGAACATCCCTTTTGGCAACTGGGAAAACACACTACAGGATGCACATACCCCTTTCTAAATGATATCACAATTATGTATGGCTTTTGAGTACAGACATGCCATGTGTGTTTTGCCCACACAGAATGCCCATGTGTGGGTTGTCCTCACAATAATGCATGACATTGATTAAACCAGTTATGGCAATGCACACATGATGTATGTGTGTGCCAAATACACATATGTACCTGTGACCTTCAATAGTTACCATGTGTGATGCCTGACACATGTGAATACATGGTATTTGCACAGGGTAACATTATGACTGTGGTCTTCTGTGCAGGTGCTGCATGTGGGATGTGTATATACAGTGTGAGATGTAGATGCTATCAGCCTAGTAGTGAGGGATACACACCTGGTCTGGGGCATATAGTCTACATGTTGTTGATGTACAGGTGCTGCATGTTTTCACCTGTTGTGGGAGTGGTAAGATGTTATTCCACAGCAATGCAGTGACAGCATGCTAAGAACCATTCAGCCAGGGTGTTGTAGCTGCACTAATTCATTAGCATTCAGTAATATGTCAGAATCCCTGGTGAGGGTCTGATGCCAACCAAGGTCAGGGGTCTACCAGCCTGTGTCACTTGCTCAGTGATCCCTTCCATGTTCCCTATCATGTATCCCAGTGAGGGACATCCCACATCAGCTGTGGTGGCATGGACAATGACTGAGTCATATGTGTCCATGCATCTGACTGACCTGTATGTTTGTGTTATGTGGTGGACCACAGTGCTCCATGAGCATATCACTGTGACCTACACATTGTCCAGCCTGGTGAGCATGTTCTCACTGTACTGGACAATAAAGGTACCTAACACAACTGCGGCAGTAGTGTTGTATAGTTGTACAGACTGTGCTTGTTTGCCACACAGGATTTGTGTGCTATGTGTTATGCGTGCTGTGTGCAGGCCTAATGTATGCCTGTGTGCCAGCTGCAGAGATGTCTGCCAGTCATGCAGGATGCTATCCTTAGGCTCCACAACTGACCCGGTGTATTTCCATGCTTGTATTGATGTCCGTGTAGGTCCACATCAGATTGGTATTGCTGTCACTGTAGTATTTCATGCCACCAGACAGGTTATGCCAGTACTGGGTTCAGAGTGCTTAGTACACAATTTGGCCATGTGTTTCCATCTCATACATGTGTTGTACATTCATGGGCAGGGGATAGGGTTGACTGTGTACATGTGGCAGCTGTGACATTACTACATGACGCACATATCCCACAACTGTACCATAGAGGTGACTGACAACTGACCTTTGCACATGCTACCATAGTATTGAGATTGCATTGGTGATTAACAGCACATAGGGCCAATGGTGAACAAGATACATAGGTCCATAGGTTCATACAGGGATGTCTGCCCAGGGCATGTATCCACCTAGCCAGAATGTGTGACTTTCAACATGCATTGTAAATCTGTCTTGCTATGCCCTTTTCCAAGGTTAGTATACTGTGCCTCTGTCTCACAGTGACACATAAGTGATACCCAGGGTAACCCTACAATGTCACATCCAGTCATTAATATCACTCTTGAAGACAGTCACTGAGTCAGTCTGCCTAACCTCTATTGGGATAATATTCAAGAATGAAGGGAGCCTCCAGAGTTGTGAATGTGCCCCTCCAGCATGTCCTATGTATATCACTCCTGAGGTTCAAGTCTTTCCAGCATGTATCCTGATGGGATCTGGATATTCTGAGGTGCAGCATGGCCATTAAGTGAGGGTTTGACATGGCTTTATATGTCAGGCACAGATTGCCTATGAAGAGGCAGTATGCCACCGAGTAGAGTTTGCAGTCACCTGCGACTTGCTCAGCCACAGTACTTCCATGTTGGCCTGTACCTATGGTAAATATATAATGAACATGACAGCTCCCAGGGCTGAGCCTTGTGGGACACCACTTGTACCAGGTTGGAGGCTGACATGGCTCCAGCAAGCCTAGCCATGTGTGTTCTGCCCTTGAGCCAGTGTGCATTAACCATAGTGACATAGGGGTTAATATGTACACTGGTGAGCTTCCCTATAATGCACAAGTGGGTATTGTATCAAAGGCTTATGCAAGGTCCAGGTAGGCTGTGTAGACCTCCTTCCCCTTGACAGTGGCCTTGGTGACTGTTTCAAAGAAATCAAACAGGTTTGAGAGGCAGGATCTGACATTAACAAAGCCAAACTGTGTATGGTGACATGTCTGTAGGTACACAATATCTAGATATGTGAGGTTCATGTTGATCCTTGCCATAGCTTTGCAGACAAAGCTAGTCAGACATATGGGGCTTAATAGTGTCCAGGATCCGTGAAGGCACCACCTGAATGTAGAGGGACCACTGTTGCTGTACGCCACTCTCTGGCCACATATCATGTAGTAAGTCTGGGATTGAACAGTGGTGTTATGTCTGGGTGTAGCTCTTCTTGTGGTTCATGTAGGACACAGCCTGGGACACTGTCTGGTCCCATTGATGCAGTGTTTATTGCTTTGGGAAGGGCATCTCTTACCTGAGCATCTGTGATGTCAGGGGGGGCAGCACTCTGCCGCGAGACATATTTGCCTTTTCGGTGTGGTGGGAGGGAGAAGGCAGCAGTGAACCTGTCCACTAGGATGATGGCAATGTCTGTGTGTTTTGTATTTTGTGTGACATCTTGGATTACCTCTGAGCATATCTGGGTAGTACCACCCAGGTTCCTAACATAACTACAGACAGCCTTGTGATTATCCTCAGTGGCTTGTGGAATCTTCTCTCAAAGATGGCCTTAGACAATCGTATGGGTGCCTGTAGTTGTCTTCCAATACTCATCAGTGGTGCCTTCACATTTTGGGAGGTTGTTGTATCATGTAGTGGCATCATCCTTCTATTGTATAGTGTGTTTATGGCTGGTGTCTGGCACCCAGGACATCTGCCTTTGGAGAATTGGGTCATGCTTTCATATGTGGTGTCATGATCCATGCATTCCTGAATGTGTCCATAGAATGCCTTTATACAGGTATCTGCAGTCTGGTCCATATTTTCAACAGGCCTGGGGCCTTTGAAGGTTTCCACATCATTTATGAGGGGTGTGAACTTGCTTGACATGAGCTGTTGACAGACGTGCTGCCCCCCAGACAGAGCAAGGTGAGGGTCACATTTAGCTACCTGTCAGGTGATAGAATGTGCCACATAACATAGGCACACAGGTCACTCCACAGCAAGTACAACTATGAGGCAGTCATTGTCCATGCTGGTGCAAACAACCTGAGACGTACCTCCCTGGACCACATGGAAAGAGACACAGAGGAGCTCTTACAGCACCCTCTCAAAATCAGGACTCCCACACAGCCTTCATGCTGACACAGGAGAGTATAGATTTCTCTGCAAACACCATCATACTGGGTGACATCAGCTACCCAAACATAGACTGTGAACATTACACAAGCCACAATACCCAAGCTCTAGGGTTCCCATAGATCAGACATTCTTTAGCTATAGAATAGGTAACCAACCTTCCCACAAGAGGGGCAGATATACTAGACCAGATCATCACAAACATGAGTACAAAATGCTCACCACTGGGAGTATATCCCTCATTGTTGCAATCAAACCATATACAAATCACACTGGAGTACTGGATCCCCCACATATGCAAACCTCGAACACATCGATGTGTGTGTGGGAAATGCCCCTATTAGCAGCTGTGACAGTACAGTACAGGATGCAGATCCCCCTTTTGAAACACTGATGATGTCAGGACTCTATAACTATATTACCTGTATTAAAGTCCTCCAGTAATTCGCATAGCGCGCTCTGCTAATGTGTCTTTCTCCAGTGTCATAACATAGTTAGGTAGGGGTTTGAATCCTGCAAAGGGAATGTATGTGTGTTAGTATGAGTGGGGTTTATGTGTGTGCACTATGCTGGGAGGGATAAGTGCCTTTTGCCAACTGGGAGAACACACTACAGGGTGCACATCCCTCCTCCTACACACAGATGATGTCAGCACCCTCTAAGTACAGCATTAGAAAGTATTTCCACAACTACTGCATATAGCACACTCAGCTAATGTGTCTGTTTCTACTGAGATAACACAATCAGATATGGGTTTGAATCTTGCAAATAGAAAGTATGTGTTTTACTGTGGGTGGGGTTAGTGTGTGTGCACAATGATGGGGGTGGGATGTGGCTTTTGCCACATGGGGCTATGCACTGCAGGGTGCTCATTACCCTTAACAAGCAGTGATGTTGACAGCACCCTATACAAACAAAACTACAAAAGAGAAGGTGGTGGTACCAATAAAACATGTAAGGTAACACTTCTTCAAGTAATGTCCACAAAACGAAGTAGGATAATCAAACAATTCTTTTATTCTATACAAACAACATGACAACAGACAACTGCCAGTACTCAGTATAATGTTACATGCTACTGTAATACGCACATGTACCAGAATATACCTAGATAGTGTTTTGAAGCCTGAATGTGGCAAGTGTGTGGATGTGGGATGTGTCTGTGTGTGCATTTCCGTATGGGAAACATGTTTGATGTGGCAATCAGGGCACCACAGTACCTGATGCACATTACATCTTTGAACTGATGAGGTTGCCTGCACCCTGTGAGTACAGGTAGAGAAGAGGAAGTGAGTAGTAAACAACATAGTGCACTTCTCAAATGTGTACCTGTCATGTATCGACAGCTACTCATGTAGGGTAATAAATAATGGGAATGGCAGGTGAGCGTGTGCATGTATGTGGGTAGCAGGGTGTGTATAAATGCATGTGTGACAGAACAGATACATATAGCTGAATCTACATAACAGCACATGATGCGCATTCCCATGGTCAATGTTAGCATGTGATGGTGTGCAGCTGGTACACTTTGGTAAGTAGTATGGGTGCAGATAACAATTGAGGACATTCATACAGTTACTGCAGCAGGACTGCTGGGATATACACACAATCATACTGGAACAGTGAACAGTTACAAACATGTTACTACTTATACACATCTATGTAGTCACCCTGTGCATCAGCAACGTGTATACCTTTTCCTGCACCAATGTTGTAGTATGCAGGAGGTGGCACAGTGTCATCATTTGCACAGGGTGTGGGTTAGGTATGCCCAAGCCAGCCACTGGTGACACCAATTGACATGTGTGTGTATGTGTGTTTGTGAGGGGCAGCAGTACAGGGTGGACCAGTGTTGGTGCAGTGTGTGTGTGTATGTGTTTGCCCTAGGTGTTAGGTTTCTGCATGTGTGTAAGCACGCACACAGTCCCACATAATGGCTGCCATGTACAGGGTTTTGTGGACAGCCACAGACTGCACCTGTCAGGTCATCCAGATCAGTGTCTGTGGGCACGGACACGGTACCTGTGCCTGGCAGGGGTGCTACGGGCCGTATCCGGTACTAACCCAGACTGGGTACTGTCGTCAGAAGCAGGGGTGTGCTGACTGGACACAGTTCCCTGTTGGGACTGTCCAGAGCCACGTGCACGTGGTCTCCTGGGACGTCCTGATGACAGCACAGACCCAGCATTGCTGGAGCTGGTGCTGGCACTTGAGGTGTGTGAGTGGGCCTGTTGTCATCCGCGGCCACTGCCAGCTGGTGCTGTTGCTGGCATATGGCCACGTCAACGTCGCAAACGCACACCATCGCCCTGGCCCATGGACATCTGGTTGTGGAGCAGCTGTTCTATGCCCCCACAATGTCTGTCAACGACATCTGTGAAGTTACGGATAGCATTCGCAACATCACGCATGCCGTCTGTCATGGCTGTGTGACATGCTCTCAGCTCCCTCAGACCCTGTCTGGTGTACCTTTCCATATGTGCCTGTGCCTGCATGACAGTTCTAAACATAGTGGAGGTTGACATACCTCCTTGGGCACGTCGGCCAGAGGCAGTACCGCCACGGATGCCCCCACGAGAACCCATGGGCGACTGTCTGCGTGGTACCATTGGAGGACCCTGCTCATGGCTGCCTTGTGGGGATGCATGTACCACAGGTACCACATTACCCTGATCTATGCCCACTGCAGACTGTCCATCACCTAGGGACAATGGTGACAAAGGATGTAACGGCAGGATGACTGTGCGCATTGACGGGGTTGACAGCTGTGTACTGTCAATTGGCTGACCAATGGTGGACCCAGACACACCTTCCTGCACCATTACAGACATTTCATCATCATCAGTACCTGGGGCACAAGATTCAGGTTCCCTGCTGCAGGTCACCAGAGCAGCACCAGAACCTACGGGAGGAAAACAGGGAACACAGATTACAGTCCCAACACATATTTGACAGAGATGCACTTCAATACTAATGCACACATTCAAAAATGGACACATGCACTCATGGACACTAACACACATGCACACATGGGCACAGGCACACTCGCACACATGCACACCCCACAGTAAACACACACATCAGTACCGTGTTACACTACTCTTAATTTAGTACAACTGGGTATTACAGTTATTATTAACACACACCAGCATGTCTACTACAGCATTACACTACTCTTACTAGTATTATAAATTGTTTTTCAGGTAATGTTAAAAACACTCACCAGCATGTATGGCCTGCCTCGTTGCTAGATGGGAGGGACCTGGAAGTGTGAAGAGAGTAATGTCAGTGGGCACAACTGTGCCATTTGTTTTGCACATGATACAGTACAGTAGTACACTAGTTCCCTTATACACATCAGCTGCTCATAATGTCTGTATCACACATGCACAATTACATATCATGATGACATATACATACCACATGCACACCTTATGTGCATGAAGTAACAGTGTACAGAACAGTCATATGTACATACCAGGAGTTAACTCTAATCTCACCCTTACCTCTCTTCAAACGACAACTCAAACTGTACTTCCAAAACCACTGGCTTTGTTCTTGTTGGACTCAGGCTAACGTCCCTCTCCCCACCCTCTCTTTACCTTTAACCCCTCATTGTGCATAAAAACTAGCTTCTACACTGTTTCTTTCACCTTGATGTCCTTCTATGCTCTGACCTACTTCTCCCATCCCTCCCACCTCCTCTTGACTGTCTTCCTTCTTTTCCTCACTTCCCTTCTTGACTCCTGCCTCTTCCCTATTATTTTATCTTTCATACTCCTTCTACTTCTCTACCCTTCTGAGCCCTAAGTATTATCTATATGGCTTTTGCCTTATTGCATAACCATTATGCTTTAGGTAGAATTGCTTTGAAACCAACAGTACATTGTGTATGACTCTAAACTGTTTGAGTTCCTTAAATGTATGTTGATTTAATTAACAGGCTGGTGTATATTTCTATTATGTTGGCTGTCTGTATTAACAACTTGTCTGTCTGCCTTTATTATGTTATGTGTGGAGCTTTTCTCCCCAGGCCTCTACTGAAAGTGGACATATATCCAGCTAGACTATCTTGGTCAACAAATGTAAAAGTAATAACAATAAATAAATATGGCATCTTACCTGCACGCTCAGTGTCTTGCTGCTGTGTGGATCCAACCTCCATCATGATGCATGACTGTTGCTGCTGTTTTTCTGGGGCTGGATCCACAACACTTAGCAGTAGCCCCTCCTGTCTGGTGAGGGGGGGATGTGTGGCCACCCCCCCACCTGTGGCAACCTGTTGCCTGCGGATATCTGCAGTACGCTGGCGGACATTTCTAATCAAATCACTGCAGTGATGTCTCACCTGCTCATATGTCCTATTATGCATGCCAACATCATTTATCCTGCTAAGTAGGTTTTGCCACAGTGCAGACCTCTCCTGCTGATTCTGGGTGGTGCGTGAGAACAGGATGGCATAGTCATGCACCAGGCTCTGGTGAATCACGTCATCCTCTGCAGCAGAATATGCTGGGTTCCTTTTTGGAGCCATGTTGATCTGGAAAGGTACACAAACAGGTTATCAGCATAGTATCTCAGCAATACATGGTACACATTCTATACAGGGAGTATTAAATTGTACTTATTACTGCTTGGTTGTAACTTGATTACAGTGTAGCTATCATTCTAAGTCATTTTGACTAAGCACTTGGCCTTCAGGCCAGTTGTTTTACATTAGGGAGGTTTGTGGCAAGCACTGTGGTGGCAGGACACATATCTTTCATCCATTGAAGTTGGGAACTGCTGATTGAGGGCCCAGTGTACAAGTGTATTAGTTCTGGTATAGGCAGTTGGCCTTCAGGCCAGTTATTTAACATTAACAAGGTTTGTGGTCTGCACTCTGTGTGACAATAGGCTGTACTCTGCCATTCATAGCTGGGGACATCTGGTTTCAGGTTTATAGTGCCTGCATATCTGAGCTGTAACTTACTGACATTGCTACACCTTGTTTGCTGTAGCAAACACTACATCCAGGCCTCCTGGATCTACCTTTGTTTATATGCTTGTTATTTGTTAGCTTGTTATTTCACTGGTACGCTACTTCCACATAATACACAGCTTCTCAACATGTCTGTGACTCACTACTGATATCTGCATTGCTTACTGTACGTACTTCCATGTTACACATGACAGCAAGTGACTGCTTGTCATTGTTGCATTTACTTAATTGTGACACATTGCACTTAGGTTACCTGGCACTTGCTCACTGACGCTTTTATATCAGTCAGCAGTTGTAGGTAATATCAGTACACCCTCACTCCCCACTGGACCTTGTTTTCAATTATTACGGAATTCACAATAGTATTCTAGCATGTACAGAGGTCAGTTGTCAGTTCCCTCCCCAGTCCAGCTGGTGAGTGTGGTACTCCAGAGACAATGTTAGAACAGCTGCATGTACACAGACAACCCTCCTCCTAACAACAAATTCAAACTCATGTGAGTGATGCAACCATATACCAAACTGGAGGCTAGGCTCTGTCTACTCAATACCGCCATAACCAGTCAGGTGGCAAGGAAACCACACTCACTACACTTCCAGTCTCACATAGACCTACCACGACAGCAGAACTAACACATGATCACACATGAACATACTTGTAGGCTCGGACTACAGGTCTGCCTATGCAGCAGAGACCTCCTAAGTAGACACTCAGGCAACCACTACCACGGAAACGAACACGTGCAACACATATCACACAAAGCCAATGTGCTGAACACTCACAGCCATTAACAGTGCACAACACACCTCATACACCTCTACTAGGTGCCTCTATCATCAGGCACACTAACATCACGTTCACCAGGCTTAACGAGGTGAGGGTAACGGTGTGCAGCCTGTCAGGCACTATGACCTGCCACATAACACAAACACTCAGGTAACCCCAAGGCAAGAACAGGTATGACTCAGTCAATGTCCATGCTGGTGTGAATGACCTGACACATACCTCCCTGGACTACATGACATGAGACAGTACAGAGCTCTCTGAGCACGTAGCCCAAGACAGTTTGACCCTGACCTTGAGTAGCACCCTACCCTCACCAAGAACAATGCCACAATATCAAGGCACGATGATCCCTTCCATCAATTGACTGACATACTGGTGTCATTCACAGGTGTGCCAATGCCTGCCATCTTGGGGTGGTATGCTTTGCTAGGGACAGCTTGCACCTGTCACCCCTGTCCTATTGGAATTTGGCGGAGCCTCTTGCTACACCCATAGTGCCTGTATTGGGCAAGGCTCATAAGGCAAACCCACATCCATTTGTATCACAAAGGATGAGGAAGTAAGAGTGATGCTACTCAACACCGGAAGTCTAGACCTCAGTATGCACGCACTCAAAACCCTACTTAGCATTCTGGACATCGATATCTGTGCAGTAACATGAACCTGTTTCAGGTTTCACAGGAGCACACCAGTACTACCAAGTTATAGCTGTTACCATTCTTGTCGGCCCCAACACTTGAACAAGGGAGGGGGGGTATCAGTATTCAATGCAGAATCCCACGCCTCCACATTGGTGGCAAAGTACAACATAGGTGTTAGGCCATTGAGTACAGAAGTCGTAGTTGGGGACCTGGGGAAGAAACATGGTAGCGGTCTGTCATTTGTCAACCACATGGCCAACGTGGATTGAAAGACATGTTATATAGCCCAGCTAATCATGAGGGATTCACATGTATGGCAGGGGAGGTCATTGTGCCTCTTTACGCATCCATCATCAGGCCTATAATTGCATACAATGCACCTTTTGGGATGTACCTAACCAGACACCTACAGCAACTGGTACAGGACAACAGTACTTCATCAAGGGGATGCAATGGCTCATACAGATGTCATATGCTGCTCAGGTAAAGTAAATCCAGCTGGACTCAGTGGCATACTGCCTGTTCAGAGGCAATCTGTGCGTGCCATATACAGCCATGTCCTACCCAGCAGTAATGAACATGCTGCACCTCAGGCAATCAGAGTCCCATACAGCCACATGCTCATGAGACCTGGACCTCAGCACTGACATACATGGACATGCTGGAGGGGCATATTCCTAACCGAGAGGCTCCCTTCACTCTGTAATGAGCTCACACTACAGGTTAGGCAGAGTCCTTCATTGACTCTCTTCCATAGGAATCTGGATGAGTGGATGGAGATCATAGTTGTACCCCAGGTATCACTTCTATGTCACTGTTAGACAGAGGCACAGTATACTAATGTCGGACAAGGGCATAGCAGCATAACTTGTAATTGGGTGGCGAAAGACAAACACATTCTACTAGGCTTACCAATGCCCTAGGGCAAATAGCCTAGTATGAACCTATGAACATGTGTGTACTGCTATAGTACTTCTGCCATATGTTGCATGTGTGTGTGTTGTGGGGGATGCACAGGTAATGGCCAGATATTTCTGCACAGGCGACACGTCTGACACACTCTGGGTGTTCATCCCTACATACTGGATGTGTGCTGCCATCCAACCCTGTGATGTGGACACACATTACTCAGCCTGGATATACATATCCGAACAACACCACAAGCACAGTACACTACCTTGCTATGTATGCATGTAATTACACAGTTATTCACTAGTTATGACAGTGATGCTATCCATGCAGCCCATTAGGCCAGTGGAAGCCACAACACACACCGCCGGCACCTTTGCATATGCTTACCACAGACATCCCACATACTGCATGTACTGTGCACACACATATCTAACCCAGAACAACTGCACACCACTTATTAATCCTGTCCAGTGGACTACAGATACAGGCATATTGTATAACAATAGTAGGAGGCTACTGCAGCACATGGCAGATTCACATGACGGCAAGGCATCTGTGGTCAGCAGTGATAAGATGCTTCACATTCACCAAATGCACAGATATTGGCAACATTGTTGCAGACAGTTTAGGTGCAGGTACCCCCCCCATTCTCCTACACATGTGGTATTAGTTATCCCAGATGACTGTAACCTCCCTATCCTCTCACATGTCCAGGTGAGAGCCACCCTCATCATTGCAGAACACATAGCATCACTGTTACGAAATGGTATCCCTGGATGTGTGCTACATTCACCCTGGAGGACATAGCACCACATGACAGACTGATATTAATCCCTGGCCATACTACGGGATATGTACCTGAACAGTGCCATACATACACAGTGGTCCCACACCAATGAGGAGTAACCTCTACTGACCCTGGTAACTACTGCATCATATGCACAACTGGCCTTGTGTTCTAAGCTATGGAAGTTTTAAGTATGGGCAACATGTACAGCAATATTACATATGTATATATTTCAGGACTATGTACACACAACCTATCTAATGGACATACCTATAGATAGTGAACTATGATACATTTAGAGGTGTCACAGTAAACACAGTATTAACCTGCTACTTTGCATTACCTGTGTTTGTGGCAGCTGTTGCTGTATCAGTGATACTGCTTGCTGCTTGCAGTTTTCTGCTGCTGCTGCTGGTTTTGCTGCTGTCAGTCTGTTTATTTTCGTATTTCTGTTTCTCTCTCTCTCTTTCTCAGGTTTGTGCAATGATTGTATTGCATGTGTGGAGTGTGGGTACTGAATGCTTTTGTAGGTATCTGCATAGGCCCATGTGATGGCCTCTGCACCAATTGTAAGGCAGCATTGGCTAATTGCATACAGCCAGTTGTGTACTGATTGCATGTCTCACTGTGATTTCAGGACAGTGCTATAAAAAGATATGTGAGATAGGTGTTGCCCTTTCAGATTGTAAGGGCGTGGACCATGCTGGTATGCTGTTGGAAAATGTTCTGTGAGTGTGAAGGTTAGTACATCTCTCATGCTTCATGCTGTGTTGTGAATTCAGGTTGCTGCATTTCTCCCACCTGTTCCCTGTAGTGAGTGTGTATGCATACTGACACCCACAACTATATTTATTATGTATTGCTATATATACATATGTGTACATATACATACTGTCATATATGTACATTAGCTGACAATATTGGGTACAAGCTAACAATTTTCAGGGCTGTTTCTGTTAACACACACTAGTATGGGAATCCAGTAATTGGGACAGTGAAGGTCTGTCTGACATGCTTAGGGTAGTACACATACTATATTGCCTTTATCTTCATTCCTACTAGTACATGTTCCACTTATGTAGCACTATATTCCTGTATGAGAGTCATGTCTTGTTGGTAGGTCATACAGACTAGTGTTACAATGGTCTTGTGGTAAGGCCTACTAGTACGCTTGTATTTTGCTTTCAAATTGAGTACAGGGTCTATCAATCAAAGTGCTGGAGGCACCTTCCAGCAGTTAAGGGGTTAGTAGGTCTCACAGGAGTCAGGCTGTGTTGCAGATTCTGGCTGCTGCATTTATCTTCACTGTCTCCTGTAGTGAGTGTGTATGGATACTGACACCTACGACTATATTTCATATGTATTACTATATATTTATATATATGTATGTGTACATTTACATACCTTCTTATGTGTACATTACCTTACATTATTATGTACAAGCAAACAATTAGTAGGGCTGTTTCTGTTAACACTGAACTAGTGTGGGAATCCAGTAATTCGGACATTAAAACTCTACCTGAAATGCATTGGGTAGTACACCTCCTATATTGCCTTTATATTGATTCCTACTATTACATGTTATATTTATTTTAGCATGATGATCTTATGTGGTAGTCATTGCTTAGTGGTAGGTCATACAGACTAATGTTGCCAAGGTCCTGGGTTTGAGACTGGCAGTGGGAATTTATTTTTCTTTCCAAACCTTCAAAATGAGTACAGGACCTGTCAATCAAAGTGCTAAAACCACCTTTAAGCAGTTAAAAGCGTTAGTGGGTCCCAGAGGGGTCATGCTGTGTTGCAGATTCTGGCTGCTGCGTTTATCTTCACTGTCTCCTGTAGTGAGTGTGTATGGATAATGACACCTACGACTATATTTCTATGCATTACTATATATTTTTATATATGTATGTGTACATTTACATATCTTCTTATGTGTACATTACCTTACATTATTATGTGCAAGCGAACAATTAGTAGGGCTGTTTCTGTTAACACTGAACTAGTGTGGGAATCCAGTAATTTGGACATTAAAACTCTACCTGAGATGTATTGGGTAGTACACCTCCTATATTGCCTTTATATTGATTCCTACTATTACATGTTATATTTATTTTAGCAATATGTTCTTGTATGGCAGTCATGGCTTAGTGGTAGGTCATACAGACTAATGTTACCAAGGTCCTGGGTTTGAGACTGGCAGTAGGAATTTATTTTTCTTTCCAGACTTTCAAAATGAGTACAGGACCTGTCAATCAAAGTGCCATAAAGGCACTTTTAAGCACTTAAAACCAGGTCTGCGCTCGTTTGCGCGGAGCTCACGCATGAGCACTGGCGGTGAGCTCCGCTAACACAGGCGCACACCCGCGCTAATTTCTTTGAAAGAAAAGAAAAAGGGGTGACAGGAAAGTGGTGAAAAGGGGTCACAAAGAGGGTAAGACAGTAGGGAAACAAGCGTGGGATTTGCAGGAGGGATGTAGGTAAGGCCCATAGATGCCCATGTCTTTAGCAGCAACAGCTGTGCATTTCCATGTATTTTGGTGAGACATTTGAAACCTTCCACCCCTGAGAGAGGTGTCAGGACAACATTAATGTTTGTTGTAGAGCCAATTGTAATTAACAGTTTCAATGTCAAGCGGACATGTGTGCGACATGGACAGCTATGTATGGGGCGTAATTTTTTTGTGGGTACAGAGTGCCCTTTTTTTTTTTTCAGGGGAGAGTGGTATGTCAGGTGAAGGAAGTCGGTATAGCTGGGGAGGTAGGTTGGGTAGGTTAACAGACAAGACAGACAAGACGCATACAGGGGCGGTGTACGCATGCACACTGGCAGTTAGCTTGTGGGAGCGGCGCACAAAAGGTGTGCGCTGGGATAAACCTTAATTGGCTAGTGACACACATGTTAAGCTGAGCACAGCTAGTTGCAAACAGTTTCAGCCTGTTAAACCGGTGCTTAGCAACGGGCATACAGTTTGCAGCTTTTTAAACACTACGCAGCTACGGGCACTGTGTCTCACAGCAGCTTAGCTATCAGTACATTTCTAATTATTTTTATTATTGTGTTACTTCAATATATATGCTCCATTTCATTCCATTTTACAAAAGGGTATACTTTTACATTTGGACAATACTGTCAGGTGATTGTTTAGTGCTTATTTACAACAAAAAAAAAGGTTGTGGTGGGGGCTCGAACCCTGCCTGCCTATTCTTAAGCCAGCAACTCTACCGCTAAGCTATTTCTTCTTGGCTTGCTTTGCATATTTAGTTCTCATATCCTTTTCCACTGATTGCTAACTGCAGTTGCGCTAGTAGCACACCCGTACACACGAGCGCACACAGTAGCACACATTTACGGGGGTTAAAAAAAATAAAACAGTTTTTATTTTCATTTTATAGTCTCTGTTCACTTTGTACACTGATGGTCTGTGGGGGAATGTGTTGTGTAGTGTGTTTGTTTACATTTCCATGGCCTCTCTCATGGCTGTTTACTTTCAGCCATTCTACATTTACGGGGGCGTGTCCGCATGCAGAGCTTAGCCTACGGACACGCCCCTTACTCTCTTACACGGACCGTGTAAGAGTTACAGTGTGATTCAGCATGCCTCATGCACCTCATGCATATGCATGACATGCTGACATCACACCGTTTAACTGGAGCCTCCGTGTAAGAGTTATAACTCTTACACTGAGGCTTCCTGAATCTGGCCCTATTTGTTTTAACTTCAAGTTATATGAACTGTGGCTTATGCTGTGTATCGTGAATTTGGGGTCTGAAGAGACGTGCTTCATACTAGGTACAACAGTTATATGAACTGTAGCTTATGCTGTGTATCGTGAATTTGGGTCTGAAAAGACGTGCTTCACACTAGGTACAACAGTTCTCCTTGGCGCGCTTTTCAAGCAGATTTCAACATTAATTTTATAAAAAGAGATAGAGTTTGGAAAGCCTGGATCAAAACAAATGAATTACCTCTGCTACATAATTACACACCTCAGAAATCTTACAAAAACAAATCAATAATGACAAAAAGTCCTTTTATTACTTTGCCCAGTTCAATAACAAATCCAACCCTTGCAAGTTCTGGTATACTATTAACAAAATTGTCTCTCCAGGCTGCCCCTCATTTCCCTGCCCCTACCTAAATACATCTCCTCTGAAAACTGCTACTCTTCTCAATAAACACTTTATTGGAACCATTCAAACACTCATACCTTCCAGCTGTAACACACCTTCTCTGCCTACCCCTCCCAATCCTTCTAACAAACAACTATTATCTTTACATCCAGTTCCTACTTCCTACATCAGATCTCTTCTTCACAAACTCAAACCCTGCTCTCCCTCCACTGACAATCTATCTCCTACCTTCCTCAAACTTGCTGCTAACCCTGTTGCCTATCCAGTATATATACTAATCAATAGATCTATTCAGGAATCTACCATCCCTACCCTATGTAAATCCTTTTTCACTATTCCCTTGCATAAAGGTGGAAACTCTACAGCCCCATCTAACTACCTACCTATAGCTATTCTATCTCCCCTCTCTAAGATTCTCAAAAAATGTATCCACTCACAACTACTCAACTACCTCCTCCAGCATAACCTCCTTACTCCCACTCAGCATGGTTTCCATCCCAACCACAGCCCTCTTATCCTTTACACATACTACTGGCAAGGCCCTAGACAATAACAAACTCATATCATGTCTCTTCCTTGATCTTTCCAAAGCCTTTGATATAGTCTCTCATCCCCTACTGCTATCTAAACTTGCAAATCTCTATCTTCTTCCTCCCTTTATATAGTTTATATGTCGTCAGAAGGCAAGTTATTGGTCCATAATTTTTAGGGCAGCTTGCAGGTTCACTGTTAAGTAGGAGCATTGTTTTTCCTATTGTTAGCCAGGTTGGTATCTGTAGTTCTTACTCATGGCTAAATCTTCATGCAAATATGCTAATACTTTTAACCAGAAGTTAGATACTGCATCTGGGCCTGGGGTTTTCCAATTAGAGGCTTTTCTTAACTTTGTTTCATAGGTAGGGTCATAGATTAGTACTAAGCTAACTGCCCTTGCGAGACATTTTAAGCCTAGCCAATTATCCCTTGTGAGACTCAAACCCTGCACCTTGTGTCTGCAAGGCAAACACTTTAACCATTAGGCCACCCTCCATGGTTGTTACTTCATTCCATTTCATATCCTGTACCTTTAAACTTCTTATTCTTTCTTTTACTTCTTCTCTCAATTTAGCATCTTTCTTATGTTCTATAGGATCTTCATAGATACTTCTCCAAACTGTATCTATTTCTTCTTTTTTGGTGGTCTTTCAATTCCTTTTACCTTGCTTCCCAATTCTCTATAAAATGTTATTGGGTCATTAATAAATTCCTTATTTTGTACTTTTCCTTTATATTTATCTGTTTATCTTCTAAGTTTTTCTGCCTGTTTTGATATTTTTAGTTTATTATTTGTGATAATGCATGATAAATCCTGATCCATTATAATACTGTGCATTGCTTTTATCACATCTATCTTTCTGAGTATTTTTGTTGATCTGTTCCCTCATCTATAACCTTCTAACAGTGACACTTCTTGTCTTAATTGCTTTATAGTTTTCTCTATTCAATACTTCCATGATGGTATTCAATTTCTCCCCTTCCTTCCCCTTACCACCCTGTGTTCTTGTGGTAGAATTATATCTGTTATTAATTTAGCTCACAGTAATATATCCTGTTTGCTTCTGTTATATCGCATGGATCTCTATGCACAATCCTATGCACAGTGTGTTCATTTGTTTTATCAAACTTCTAACGTTTTGGGTTTTATTGACCTTCTGCAGTCTATTTCTTTAATTGATCATAATATGTCTCTCTATCTCTATCAAATCAAGGAACTCTTCTGTTAGCTCATTTTCTTCTAAACATTTTTTTGTTTTCCTTTTCCTCCAGGCATTCTATAGGAACTTCTATAGCATCTCCCTGTGGCACATTCTCTTCAGTTTCATCCTGTGTCATCCGTTGCTCTGCCATATGTGAACTCACCAGCCTATCACTCCTCAACATTGACTGAGTCAGATTGACAGTGTCCTATTCCTTGCCTTGCTGTCCAGCTTCAAGTGAATGTTTATACTGGTTTCCTGTGAAAGGCTCCAAAATATGTTCATATGGCAACTGACCAGTTGCTTCCTGTTCCACTGGTTTCTCCTTAATTTGGATGTCCATGGCTCTATCCTGCTGTGGTGCTTTATGAGTTAGATTTTCTCCACTGCATCCTTCACTTTGCAGTTACTCCATAACCTCAGTTTCTATTTCTTTAACTTCTCCATTACTAATCGTCCTTTCTACTTTTCTCTTTGTCTTTTTATTTTTTTTTTATTGTAAAGTTTTCCAGGTCTAGATTCCTTTGCCTGCATTTCTCTTCAAATATCTTTGGTGCTGCTCTTTTTGTATTGGTTAGTTTTGCTTTCTCCTTTGCATAAATATTACACCATATTAAATCTCTTTTTCTTTCCCATGTCCATATTTCTTCTTCAGATGTCTCCTGATCTTCCTGTTTCTCCTTACTTTGGGGACTCGTTCCATCATGCTGTGATGTAACCTGTAAATCCTTCACTTTGCAGGCACTCCATAACATCAGCTTCTATGTTTTTAACTTTTACTTTACTAATCTTTTCTACATTCCATCTTTGTGATATTATTTTTTATTGTGAAATTTTCCATATCTGGATGCCTTTGCCTGTATTTCTCTTCGAATATCTTTGGGGCTGCCTTTTTTGTACTGATTAATGTGGCTTTCGACTTTGCATGAATATTGCACCATATCAAATCTCTCTTTCTTTCCCATGTCCATATTTATTTTTTATAGTTTTCAAAAATCTCTAGGTTTTGTTCTTTATATTTTTCCACTTCCTCAATGCGTCTTTTTCCAAACAGCTCAAAGTTTCTTGGTCTATATAATGTTTTTCAGAAATATGTTATGTTAGTGAACACACATTTTTATTTAAAGCTTTTGACAGTTTTTCTTGTGGAAGTATTTTTCTTTCCTCTAATTTCTCTCTTAATCTTTTTGTATATCTTGTGTCTGGAAATTCTGGGCTTTTTGCATAATAATAATAATACATAATTTCTTTCTTATCCTCAATAATCAACTCTATGGTCTTTATGGATCTTCTTTGGCTTATCAGTTTTTGTGACTTTTGTGGACTATTTCTTCCTTCTACAACAGGGGGACATCCTCCCCCTGGGCCTGACCCCATTGTAGGAATGTTTCTGTATTTTGAGGATTCTACACTGTCATTTTTTTCCAGGCCTGACACCAGTGCGCCTACCAGGATTGGGCACTTTTTTTTTATCTTGGGTCTTGTGTACCCAGCTATCTTTTTTAATTTTTGACCTAATTCTGTCCATGATATATGCTATATAAATACAGTCTATATATCAGTGTCGCCTTGGTGAGATTTTGTGAAAAAAGAGTCCACCTCGTGAAGGTACTCACCAAGACTTGAGGATGAATTCAGTTTCAGCACTACTACTCTCCTTTGCATGCTGACTTATCATCTGTCCATTTGGACAGATTTACATCTGTGTGAAGTAGATCATATATATTATGGAACAGAGAGTAGCTTCTCTCCTGAAATAGTTCTTAAACTGCTTATCAACAGGTGCAGTACACTGAGGAAGAAATCAGTGTTCACATGTATTTGAACTGCATTGTCAGTGGTGTACATGTTCTAGTGCTTATAATTTCTAGTCTTGATTGTGTGATTCACACCACAAGTCACAACTTACCCATTTTTGGTACAATTAATTTGTTTTTGTGGAATCTATTAATCCTAAATTACATATCCTTGATCTCATTCATCATATCAATTGCATCCTGAAGCATGGGCCTATCTTTTCTCTTCCATCCTTTTGTGAGTACTTTCTTAGCTATGATGATTAGTCAGAAATTTAGTGTTTGTAAATGTTTCAACTTTTTGAAGTTCTTCCATCTAACAAGAAAATGATCTTTTGTGAGACTTAGTTCTTTGTTAGTTATGAATTGAACTATCTTTGTTTAGAGCCTCAAAGGGCTGCAACTTGATACACTCACAAAAATACGTAGCCACTAACCCCTCTCTTGCTTATTACATTTCCAGCAAACTCCCCTAATTCCTGGGTACATTTTTTCTAACTTTAATGGTGTAAAAATATATTTATGTAAACATCTTCATGTGAAAATGTAAAGTCTTCATGATTATGTGGCATACCTAGGAGCCTCATAGATCTGTTTCCAATCTTCTCTGGTATAGACTTGTCCTAACCCACCACCATTTTTGCCTTATGTTATTAGTCACTTCACTATATTTCTCTATTGCTTTATTGGCCCTGCTGATCATTTTTACTGCATTTTCAACTCCATTATGGGTTCTAATATGAACTGAACTTTTAGTAGATAGTCTTGCTGGATCTGTCACTGTCCTAGACTTTTTTTTTTAATCTAATACCAAACTTATAGACAGCAATCTATTTTTAACTTGTATTTGGAATAGTTGTTTAGCATGGCTCCAGGGCATTATGTCATCCTCCAGCATTATTTGGTCCCAAAACCTTTTGCCTAGAGGTCTGCATCAACTTATGTGATCCTGTATATCTCCATGTCTTTGAAGCTATCTTTAGGATCAAATTTTATTAGTAGGATTCACATCCACCATTGTTTCATGTCTTTAGCTGCAAGTTTTTGTTTAAACATTTCCTTAAGATAAGATTGACCATAGCCTTTTCTATTCCTTTTGCAATTTATTGTATCCCAGACATCCTTTTGACATCTGTCCTCTTTGTAATGCCAAACAACGTTCTCAGTAGAAAAAACACTTTAATGTGAAGAGCAAAGCTTTCGGATAAAATCCTTTATCAATACTGAAAATACAAATGCAAATGCAGAGTATATATAGGTCTAAAAAAGTCATATGACCGGCAGCCAAGAAGTCACATGACTCAACCATTAAAACAAAACATGTAAAAATAAATAAATATGCAAAGCTAAAAAATTCAACAGCATAATGCATATATGAAAACAAAAAACATTTAAAATAAATTAGAATAGTACTGTCAGCCTTAAACCTATTTTGGTTAGAATGAGTAGATCTAGATTATGAGATTTTCTCTTTATGTATATGATTGTACATTTGATTTTTAGGTATAAAAGTATGCTTTTTTTAAAAATATACATTCTTGCTTTTTTAAATGTTTTTTGTTTTCATATATGCATTATGCTGTTGCATTTTTTAGCTTTGCATATTTATTTATTTTTACATGTTTTGTTTTAATGGTTGAGTCATGTGACTTCTTGGCTGCCGGTCATATGACTTTTTTAGACCTATATATACTCTGCATTTGCATTTGTATTTTCAGTATTGATAAAGGATTTTATCCGAAAGCTTTGCTCTTCACATTAAAGTGGTTTTTCTACTGAGAACGTTGTTTGTCTTGCTGGACCTCTTGGCATTTGTGTTTGGACTCTTTGTAATGCCCCAATAGCATCTCTTTCCACCTGGATTCTTGCTGTGTATTTTGAAATAAATACAATAATTTAAACCTAGTAGCTTTATAGTAATCTTCCAGATTTGGCATTTCTAATACATGTGGATGGTATAAGGTTGGCCCACTGCACCTTTTTTTGTTTTCACAGAAGAAACTAACTATGACATTTTTTTATCTTAATCCAAACTTAATCTTCAGATTTGTAGTAATACACTTAGCTCAAAAGGAAAATCAATGGTACTATATTTATTTTGATAGCTTGATTTATTCATCATTCTTTAAATATGTATTTTTTCCATTTTTGTTATCTCATCCCATGCTTTTTAAGCTGCTTGGTTCACATTATCTTTTAATCAGGCCCAAGATACTTAACTGTCATGCCCACAGAGGTATGGGTTTTGTTTGTATAGCTTCCATGTGGGGTTATAATTCATTGCTATTGTGTTTGTTTTGACAGTGTTGATTTTATAGCCTGCTAAATTAACATATCCTTTAATTATGTCAAATAATTTTCTAATATATTTCTCTGAGTTGGTAGGGTATAGTATGCCATTTGCTAATAAAGCTGTCTTTTCCTAACATTGACTCCATTGGTAACCCTTAATTTTTGACTGCCTAATAATATATGTGGCTAAAGGTTCCAACTATGAAGGCAAAGAGAAGCAGTCCCATTGGTCTACCCTGCCTGGTCCTTCTAGTCATATCAATTGAAAATGTTAAGTACTCCCATCAATTGTATGCTGGCTAGCGCATCTACATATATTCTCTTGAACATGATGGTCCACCTTTGTGGAAATCCAAATGGATGACTACCAACCACAAAAATTCCCATCTGAGACTTTTAAATGCCTTTTTAGCATCAAGGCTCAAAAGCATATATGGCTTCAAATTTACACTCACATTTGATTGTAGAATTCATGTTTTAGTTATATTGTCAAATATTTGTTAGTCTCAATGTATTACTTTTTTCACTATGCCTGCTTGCCTTTTAGCTAGTATCATTGTAAATATTTTGTAGTCATGATACAAAATAGAGATTTGTCCTTTCCTTCTTTGGGTATTACTGCCAATATTGCCTGTTCCCATGAGGGAGGGAGGTCATCTCCTTCTAGTATCCTGTTAAACAGTGTGATCCATAGCTTCATCACCTTATCTCCTGCTAATTTTCATACCTCAGTCAGTATTCCATCAGCCCCTGGGGTCTTCACAGCTTTTTGATTGGCTATAGCCTCTATAATTTCACTCTCTTGGATTGCAGCTGAGATAGTTCATATCCTGGTTATTTATAAGGGGTAAATTAACCCTGTTCAAAATCTTTTTGTGTTGTCTGTCAATGCACCTTCTAGTGTTCCTTCATTAAACAACTTCTTATAATATTCTGTTAATACCACTACAATACAGCCTGTGTTTGTTTCGATCTTGCTAGTCTCAAGATTCCTAATTTTAATTATGCTCCTTTCCACTTTTTGTTGTCTCACCCTTTGTGCTAATAGTTAAATCGGTTTAGGAGTAAAATGAAAACAGGCCTGCCTGAGTAGTGATACTCTTGCCTTGATAGTGTAATCTTCAGATAGAGCTATGCTTGTTGTTTCTGTGGCTTCATCTCACTGCATTATCTGGTCTCTAATTTCTTGCATTTGTAATTCTCTGATTTGATCCACCACCTCACTGTATTTTCTCTGCCAAATTTCCCATAAGTTAAATGCCATTTCTTCAATTTTATATTTATTTCTCTGCTTGCAATCATCCTATATCAGGCTTAAATGTATCCCCGCTAAACCCACTTACTGGACAGTTTGGTCTAATACTTGCCTTGTCCATTGCTCAAAACCCTACTTAGTCAGTACATATTTGGGGAAGCATCAAATTTCTCTCCACAAAGCAGTTTAAATGATTTTGTATTGTAAATTGCAATGCTGCATGGCCTGACATAGTTACTGGGTGTGTCTGTGCATTTCTTATCAAATGTCTCTGTTCTGTAGTGATATAACACCTATCTTTCCTTGCCCAATTATTTTATCAGCTGAAAAATATGTATAAACAGTATTAATGTCCCATAATTTTATTGCATCTGTCAATCTCCCAAAAAAATTTATAATATACCACTTCTGGAGGAATTTTATACTTCCTAGGCCCACATTGTACATCCTGCCAGTCACTGTATTTTTTAATGAGTATAAGAACCACTCTCCTCCTATCACTTTCTTGTCCCACATAGTAACCTTCCCTGCCACTCAATTATTGATCCATGCTCATTCTAAGTCAGATTCTGTGCTTTATGTGATGCATTCTCTTTCCTGTTCCACTGTGCATGCCATACATTCTGTGTCTGATTCCAGGCTTTATGGCATAATATTCTAAGTCAGATTCTGTGCTTTATGTGATGCATTCTCTTTCCTGTTCCACTGTGCATGCCATATATTCTGTGTCTGATTCCAGGCTTTATGATATTGAAAGTTCAAGTTATTATCTGCTTTTTTATTATATGCATTTCCATTCTAAGTCAGATTCTGTGCTTTATGTGATGCATTCTCTTTCCTGTTCCACTGTGCATGCCATACATTCTGTGTCTGATTCCAGGCTTTATGACATAATATTCTAAGTCAGATTCTGTGCTTCATGTGATGCATTCTCTTTCCTGTTCCACTGTGCATGCCATACATTCTGTGTCTGATTCCAGGCTTTATGACACAATACCCTGACAGTGCTCTATGACATGCAATCTGTGTCTGCTTCTATTCATTTACGACAGATATTATGTCTCATTCCATGCTTCGTGCATAATATTCTACATCTGAGTCCATGTTTTGGCAAGCACTCTGTCTGATTTCATCTGTTATAAAATCACATTTTATGTCTGATTCCATGCCCTATGACATGTATTCCATGTTTGAATCCTTGCTTTGTGACATATTTTATATCTGATTCCATACTTTTCGACTCCTTGCATCATGAAATATAGTCTATGTCTTACTCCAAGCCTTATAACATGCATTTTCTCTCTGATCCCATGATTTATGACACAGTATTCAGAATGGATGCTTTATGGTAGACATTCTGTTTTGATTCCATGTTTTCTGGGGTCTACTTTGTTCCAATGGAAGCTCATTTCACTGAATTTTAATTCACTCTGGCCAAATCGCTGAAAGTTCAAATTACTGAAAACTCACTTTACCGATTCTCATTTCACTGAAGTGAAGTACTGGCACTGTGTAGAGTATGTACTGTAAGGCAAGTAAAAGGTATATGCCCTTTTTCCCCACTGTAGTGCGATCCTGGAGTTAATATATATAGTTAGGGGGGCATAGCCCCCCACTTAGTTTACGGTATATATTGTCTTCTGGAAAGAGTTGGTCATTGGTGTTGTAAGCATGCATGTCTATGGTTTAAAATGTATCATTTTGAAGCTTTCAGTGAAATATAACATAAATCCAAACTAGGTGGGGGCTATACCACCCACACATCCCCAACTATATATACTAACTCCAGGATCGCACTAAAGTGGGGAAAAGGGCATATACCTTTTACTTGCCTTACAATATTCTATACAGTGCCAGTACTTCACTTCAGTGAAATGAGATTCGGTGAAATGAGTTTTCAATAATTTGAGCTATCAGCGATTTGGTCAGGGTGAATTCAAATTCAGTGAGATGAGCTTTCAATGAAACAAAGTAGACCCGTTTTCTGATATCTGTTATATACTTGATTCCAAGCATTATGACATACATTCTAGTCTGATTTTATGCTTTTATGACATACAGTCTGTACCTTATTCTATGGTTTATGACGTATTCCATGTCAGATTGCATGCTTTATGGACTATATTGTATGTCTGATTCCCAGCTTTGACAAAATATTCTCTGACTGATTTCTTGCCTTATAATATATACTGTATATCTGATTCTTGCCTTATGACCTGTAAATTGTCTGAATCAGCTCTTCAATATATGCATCATGTTTCTTGTTCCAGGCTTTATAGTATTTACTCAATGTCTGATTCCATGCTTTATGACATAAAATTCTGTCTGACTGCATGCTTCAAGACATGTATAATATGTTTGATTCTGCTCTTTAGGTCACAATGTTCTATAGGCTCATAGTGCTAGGCTAACCACCACCAGGGCCTTTATAGCCTAGCCATGCAATCCAACCCAATTGTTTCCCTATGTATCATGTGCGTTAATTAGGAGAGGGGATATTAGGACATTTGTTAAGGTTATGTGGGGGAGTTGTTAGACTTTGTCAGACAGTAATGCCCAAACTATCAGAGACATGGGGCCAGATCCAGGGAGAATTTCTCATTTCCCATCTATTGGTTAAGGGTACATTTAAATATTATTAGGGATGGACTCTAGTCATATGGATGGGAAGCCTGTTCCAGAGCATGAGGATCCTCTGAGACACATATCTGTCTCATCAATAGGTCTTATTTATGTCACAAACAAAATTTAAATCCTTGGATCTAGTAGTTCTGATGCTGTTCATTTTGTGGATGTGCAAAAGGTTCATCAGAACTGAATCTGAGGATACCTTGTATGTCAGTCATAGATTGCCTTTCAGTAACCAGTAGGTGATTGAATATACGGAGAGGGCTTTAAAGTGATCCATGTAAGACAATGTATTTATACCCTGGGTTCTCCTGGTAGGGAACCTTTGTGGGCATTCCAACTGTTGCATATGTCTGATGAGGTAAGTGTGGAAGGGGACATTATACTAAATGGTGGGTCTGATAATGTGGCATTATGACTTACTTGGACCTGGATACCATGCTCTTACTTATAAGTTGCGCAACATGGAATAATTTTCTCATTACCTTGGCCACATGTTGGTCAAAGACCAGATTACTGTCTACATTTCTTCCCAGCTCCCTGACTACTGGGTAAACTCTTAGGGGGTGTTTTATCAATGGAGTAATAGGTTTGGGTGACAGTTTTCCTAAAAGGCACTATAATGCATTTGTTGGCATTGAGTTTTAATTCATGACTTTGGCACCAGTCATTTGTTCAATTTAGACTTATTTGTAAGATGTTTGTGTCATGGGGGTAATCTATGATAGTTCCCAGTTTGCAGTCATTTGTGAACTTGGTCAACCATGTCATATTCCATGCTTTGTGGCATATATTCTGTGTTGGATTCAATGCATTTTGACATACTCTGTGTTTCCATGCTTTAGACATAATATCCCATGTCAGTTTCCTTGCTTTATAGCATAATATGGTTTATGACATTCCAAGTTTTATAACATCTGTTCTGTCTCATTCCATGCTGTTATCCTGAACTGTATGCCTGATTCCATGTCTTATGACTCATATTCTTAGCCCGGGTCCTTTATTTATGACATAATATTCATAGTCTGATTGTATGGCTTATGGAATTCCATGCTTTTTAAAATTTACCCTGGGATTCATTAACAATCATGCAGATGATACACAATGCCTACACAATTTAAGCATGTCAGCCTTGATGAGCAGCAGATCTAATCAAATATGCATGCTGCTCATCATGCCTACACAGATGCAAACACCTTTTCATGGCCAGCAATAATGTTCTTGGCCATGGAAAAATGCATGCAAGCAGCAGCAGCACACAATGTAAACAAAAAGGACTGCATATAGGCAGTGCTCAGATACAAGCATGCACTGTAGTCCAGACAAAGATTACAGGTAAGTGGAGGGATCCAATACAGAACAAAAACTAAAAAATGGGAATTGGTACAGAATAATGTGTTATAATGATGTGCGAATGTTGGAGAAGATACATGTTTAAAGTGTACTCATCCCGCAGGCAAATGTGACGAAGGTGTATGAGAAGCATTTAGGACATACAGCCTGCAAGACTGATGTAATGATAATTAATCTGAATGTCAATCCTGCAAGTATGCACATAAATAATAATGGACATGCCAATAAAGGATATGGATAAGGATGTAAAGCTGTAGTGCAACAAAGTGAAGTGAAAATGTGATATACATATGAATTAAATGTTTGGCTGGAGATAGTTTCAATGGGTAGAAAATAAACTATGGGATGAATTCAGAGAATGCAGTTGTAGCATATAAGGATGTATGAATGCTGATAGCACAGATGAGTTATCCACCTCACCACAAGAACCAAAGATTCTTACAGCTGTAATGTCAGGTAACTCGGAAATAGGCATGTTTTTTTGCAAATAAATGACAGTGGCACCAATAGGAAAGGGTTTCATCACCTATGAACATGTAATAGATAAGTAATTGTTGTATGGTTATGTAAATGATACATAGCAATCTAATAACAAACAAAATACATAAGTGAGCAATGTCAAGACTGAATGGATGACATGTCAGGAGTCCAGTTCTGCCATTGCCAATTGCAAATGTGTCTGATATACTAATACTGGGCATGCTCACATACAGGGAAGAGTGACAGAACAACAATTCAGCAGTGACAATACAACAGAAAGTATTGTAACAGGAACAATCATACTTCATAATGGTCTCCCTTCCTTCCATACAGTTAGACACATTTATGGAATCACACATCTACCATTAAGCCATATATTGTGACTGAAATAAGGGCAGTATTAAACACCTGCCATGAAGATGACATGTAATACAGACCAGGACCATAATTATCTTCTGAATAGGTAAAGCATATGAGCAAGGAATGATAGGGGAAACATTTGCATCATATCATTTTAGAACACATGCCTGAACAGATGTCAAAGAGATGCATAGCAATCATGGGCACCACAGACATACACATACCAGTCATGTGAGGAAGAACACCCCCCCCAAGGGCGTACCTCACTATCACATCATATAATGTGTAACGATGACCTACCTCATATAAAAATGTATGGAAAAGCTGGTCCTGTGAGTGTGTGTAAGTCACTACAGTCTGGTGCATTTGTCTGACAGACAGATATTACCCTCTGCTATTATACAAGGTGCTCTCCTGTCCCCTGTACTGACTGCATGTGCCACATCAGATAGCAATGGAGGCTGCCAAAAATAACTGAATTGAATGTATGTGTCAACACAGGAGGTACGGATATAATATGAACAATCAGATTTAGTCAGAATGGCAAAAAGGAACTACACACATTATTATCCACACAACACACCGAGCATTACAATATAACTGACTGTGTGTTCACCCCCCCCCCTTTTCCATAAGTTTTCAGTGTGCTTCAATAGTATTAGTTTAATGTGTGAAGTAGTAATTTCTCTGGTGTGATTAGCTAATGTTCGAATGTGTAGAAAGATTTTTTTTAAATAATGTCATGGGTTGTATTCCAGCCATTAGCTAAGTAATAACAACTGTTTTTAGTTCAGTAATTTAGGTGCACCTGTTGGCTACATATTATTGTGTGCCACCATTATCCTTCTTCATTGATAATTTATTTTGTCCCTGCCTCCATGTCACCCTGATGATGTATCTTCTCCCATTTGTATTATTATCCTTCCACCTGGCAGTGCAATGTTTATAGCAATATATTTGGATCTGATTACCTTCATCCACGTTACTCTCACTTTGTATCACTGTGCTAAACTATGTTTATTCGGTTTACTGTAAATTTTAACAAGATGAAGAGTTGGATGCTTGGATGCTTGGATTACAATGCTCAGTAGGGTAAGAAAGATGATTACATACATTCATGATTCCTAAATCTGTTGTTAGCTCTTAACTTTCAAAAATATGAATTTCTACATAATGTGCTAAAATAATACTCAGATGAAAATTACTTATTGGCATGCTTAAATGTTCAGATACATATAGATGGCAACATGTTTCATGATGTTTTGTCTGACTACTGTTTCTATCATATTGGCTGAACCACTTCATTTCAGATATCATTATCCTGCCACTACACTAATCTGCCTGCTACCTGTTATAAGTGCTATCCTGTAAAGGTCTTTGCATGGAAGTCAGCACAGAGCAACATAGAGTACTGTTAACTGCTATTGTAAGTTCAACACTTCAAGATATGATTATGCATGCACTAACACTGTGCCATCAGCAGCACAAAATCAACTTAGTGGCACTCTGCTGAAACAGTAGAAGAAAAAAAAAGATGAGATCAAAGAATCGGTTTTCTGTTGCAGAAAGTTTGTATGTCTGTATTGCTGTTACCAGAGATAATCATGCATTTTGAATGATGTTAACTTGCCTAATTAATTTTTGTAAAGTAATGAGTCTGCTCTACAGTGTTTACAGTTGCACCATGTCACAAGTTTGGTTAACCTATTCTTATCACATCTGTCATTATCATTCTGCAGTGCACTGTCCTATGCACAACTTCCATGTTTATCTTTCCAGTGCATGCAGTTCAAATATGAGACAATACAAGTGTGCAATCATCTCAATATGATGTCATGGGAATTTTTGATTGATAATCCAGTGGTGTGCAACAGTCAATGTGTACATCATTTCATTATGTAGAACATGTCGATGCCCCTCACAGTATCACAATGTACAGTCAGGACAGTATCTACATTGCAATATCAAAGTATGTCCTTACATGGGGCATTTATAGTGATGTTACATTGTCCTGAGCACACATATGAATTTGTTGCATGACGTGGGATGCATAGTATTATCTCTTACAAGCACTGATTTTTACAAGTATTCCAATATGCAGTTTCAGATAGGTATTGTGTATCTTCCCCTGTGGTACTTGCAACTAGTGCATTGCTCTCTAGAATTTATAAAATAGGTATGTATGAGGTTCAATATTCAGCATGGAAGATGTGGCTATGTGGGTCTCTGTGTGTATGAGACTCTGTGTTTCCCTTGATGGTGTATCCACTTCCCTCAGAATAATACATTTAACTGTTCTCACAGCTCCCTTTCCTCAATTTTACAGTAACACCCTTTCTGAGACATGCTGAAGCCATCCTGACAAAACCTCAATCTGTCCCCCAACAGTCAGACTTCTTCTGTGGAATTTGTAAGTATTACACTGCTGTCTAGATTGCATAAGCTATATAGTTAGGAGGTTCAATACCCAGCATGGAAAACTTGTGTTTGTGTGAAACTATGTGTATCATTAGGTGGTGTAGCCACTTATCTTAAGATAAACACATTTAACTGTTATCAAAGGTCCCTTATCTCTATTTTTACAGTAACATCCTCAATGAAACACACTGATGAGATCATTCTGACAAAAGTGCAATCTCTTCTCTCAAAGTCAAACTTCTCCTGTGGTGTTTGCAACTAGTAGATTGATTTCTAGATTTTGTATGCTAAATAGATATGAGTTTCAATACCCAGCATGGAAGTTTTCTATGTGGTTGTGTATCAGTGGGTGGTGTATCTACTTCTCCTGAGATAAACACATTTAACTGTTCTGACAGGTCCTTTATTGCATTTTCAGAGTACCATCCACTCTGACACACAATAATAAGGTCATTCTGACAAAAGTGCAATCCCTGCCCTAAGAGTCAAACTTCTCATGTAGCACTTATGACTAGTTGATTGATCTCTAGCTTAGAGGTTCAATAACCAACCTGCATTTATTTGTGTAATGCCTGTTGCTATCACTTTTTCCCATGCAAATGTTGCATTTGAATGTGAACACAGCTTCCTTCTAACAATTTTTATGGCAACATCCTACACAAAACATAGTAATGAAGTCACTCTGACAAAAGTGCAACTTCTCCCATGAGAGCCAGACTACTGCTGTAGCTCTTGCAAGTATTACAGTGCTTTCTAGATTGTGCAAACTAGATAGGTAGGAGCTTTAATACCTGTCATGAAAAACTTGTATGTGTGTGTGCATGCACATGTGTAATGCTTGTTATTTTCTCCATTTCCCCTGCAGAACCTAGGTAGGTGGTTTGATACCCAACATGGTACAAGTGTGTGTGTGTGTGTGTGTGTGTGTGTGTGTGTGTGTGTGTGTGTGTGTGTGTGTGTGTGTGTGTGTGTGTGTGTGTGTGTGTGCGCGTGTGTGTGCTCTTGTGTGTCATTGTTTCAGTTAGGTGAGCATGTAGTCATTCAACGTATACTCTGAATACATTTTTTAAACTCAGAGATGACTATATCATCCCCTAAGGCCACCTTTCACACCCACAACTTCATTGCTACACAAGCTATGCGTACTGTTTGCAATACAATCATCACAATTTTCTATCCATTACATAAAGGAAACTTTGCTTATTTTTGCAATCCTATGTCCACAAATTTGTACTTTAATCCTAAAAATAACAGTGCCTTGTGTTGAAAGATAGATAATTAATGTTTTAGAGGGGAAGGTAATGCAAATATTTGGCCAGCGAGAAGGGGGAAGAACATTCCTATTTTTCAAATGCCAGTTTTTTTTGTGTACCAACAGTAAAAGCACACAATTGCTGCATTACATAGTCTGCCTAGATCCCTGGTTCAACACACTGATGAGGCCATTGTTTTGCAAGTGAACTAACGCTATTTGAAAGTCCGACATCTCCTGTTGTGCCTGCATGTCTGACATTATTCTCAATAACATATAAATACTAGCTAAGATGTTCAACTACAGCAGTGCTTAATTTCTACAGGTGTGACTGCCAATGAACTAATGATTGTTTTTAATGGCAACTTTTACAAGTCCTGATTGGCTGTAAAACTAATTTTAGCAGATAAATCTCCTTGACAATACACTGCTGATGTCATCTCTTCATAAGTGCTATGTCTCAACTCTAGTCAGTATTCTCCTGTGGTGCTGACTGCTGATAATGTCTTTTATAGATGATGTAAGTGGATAGGTAGATGGTTTGATTCCAATCACTGCTTCAGTCGAATGACATTTATTACCGTAAAACACTTTTGGCCACCTCACAGCTTACAGTTATGTATCCTTCTAATTATGGGATAGAATTACAATTGCATTCTATGACACTAGTAAATCCTAGTATCACCAGGGAAAATAACATTTTGCCCACACAGTGATTACATACTGTTAACATAGCTGCAGTATGTCACATCTGGAGTGCACATTCTGCAATGTTGCATGACTTTGATGGTGTGCTTTGTATATTGTGTAACTACATATGTAGTTCTTTGGTTCAGCTGTGGGTGTGTCCTTTGCCCTCATACTGTGAATACTATTATGCATAGACATATATGATGTGTAGCTGTACAGTGTTATTGTGCACTTCAAACACATTTTGGCATAGATGTCCAGCTTATAAACACTGGTGATGTCATCCATTTAACTGTGCACTGTCTCAGCTGTACCTCAACATGATTGTGCTGTGCTTGCAATTCAGGCAATGATGTGTAGCATGTGATCTTGGACAGTTACTTAACATCCATCCATTACGACTCACAGTACGTTGTGTCAGTTTTATTCTGACTGTACATGCCACTAACACTGTCATGCACATTGGCTTTGTACACATATAGATGTCCATCCCTCTTCCTAAAAGCAATGACAATTTGTCACATATCTATGCTTTTATTCAGAAAAATGATGACATTTGCTTCTATGTTCCTTATAACTTATATGTAGAAAGTGTTATCCTCTGGGACTGAGGAATGAGACAACATGCTGTCAGTTGCTGATGCACTACAGCAATCACAGACACACACACATCCCTTCCAGAAAGAGCATGATCCAATGCCTTTACACGATCAGATATGTCACACTTGAAGTGACATTTTTACTGCGGTGCAGTCATCCTGGGAAATAGCCATGTATTGTCTGCTGTCAAATGCTTAAGTTTTCAACAGCCAATACCATTGCCTGTTAGCATTGTTGGGCTTTATACTATAATGCATGACTGACATGACCATGGTTATATTGTGTCCATTGACATTGTGACAGATCTCTATGATCCCTTTCATCACAGAGATTGTTTACCACACATACAGATGATGCAATAATCTAGCATAGATGGATTATTGTAATACTTGCAAGACATTCACTGTGGTACTTGTGGTTCATCCATATGTCCTTAGTCAGAGTCACATTACTTGCTGTTCAATTCCAGAAAGGGACAACATTATACGAATGTACTGCTGTTACATAAACACCATTGTGTTTAGTTACTGTCATTCATTTTTTTATGTTGGACAAAAATATATCATCACAGGATGTGATTGCATGGCATTGAAATGTTTATTTAGGGCATATTGTGTTGTGGGTGCTCCTGTGGCACATTCTTTAGTATTGGCATGTATAGCATATCTACATAGAGATACTGGTATTCACTTCTGGGGCATTGTGTGTGTGTGTGTGTGTGTGTGTGTGTGTGTGTGTGTGTGTGTGTGTGTGTGTGTGTGTGTGTGTGTATCCTACATGATGGTGTGGACAGTAATGTGTAGCTCATTTCTGGAATTCTGACTAAATCTGATTGCTAATATAATATCCATACAGCCTGTTACACACACACATTCAATTCAGTTATTTGTGACAGCCTCCATTATTATCTGATGTGGCACATGCAATTAATACAGGTGTCGTGGAGCCCCTTCTATAATAGTTGGGTTTGAATCTGGTAACATCTGGCTGTCTGTCAGACTACAGTGGCTTACATACACTCATCAGATGGCTTTTTTAATGTATTGTCATGCCTGGTAGGTCATTAATGTGCCTTATACAGTATGATAGTGCTGTACACCCTTCAGGGCGACTGTTCTTCCTTATGTAACCAATATGCATATGTCTGTGGCATCCATGATTGCTATACATCTCTCTGTTATCTGTTTGGGCATGTGTTCTGAGAGGACATGATGCAAATGTTTCTTAGGTCATTTCTTACTCATATGCATCACCTATAATTATGCCCTGTTTTGTACGTCAACCTCTATGCATCTATTTAATATTGCCATTGTTTCCATCACAAAATATAGCTTACTGGTAGATTTGGGATTCCATAAACATGTCTAACTGTATGGAATGCTGGGTGACCATCAGGAGATTGATCTATTTATTTATTTATTTGACATTTGGTTACCAGTAAAGTCCAACTGGGCAAGAAACCCATTTTCAGTGGAGGCCCAGGGGGAAAAGCACCATCACAAAGAAAAAGAAAGAAAAAGTCTAGCTTTTACATGATTAACATCAGAAACAAAACAGAGAAAAGAGCAATTTACAAATGAGCAAAAGCCATGTGCATTCATTTTTACATGTGCAGATAAACAAGGATATCTAAGCATATCAAAAACAAACTTGTGTTTTACAGACAAGATTAACAAATATTTCTACAGATATGCATTTTAAATAGGAAGTTTACCGGAATGTGGAAGGTAGAAATTATATATAGGAGGCACAGTTTCATCACGAATGAATTGCATAGATGTATTTACATTAGAAAGTGGCTATATAAATGGTCAGGATTATTTGAGTATAGTGACAACATAGTCATATTATTAATAGATCTAACAGAGAAACAATAGTTAGAACAGGAGATAGGGGTGGTGATGGTTGGCAGAGTGAGGAGGAAGAATTAAGATCGAGAGTCGGTAGAAAGATGGTAAGATATTTTATCAACACAGGGTGTTAGTGATTTGGTAAAAAACAGTAAGGGGATCTAAGACAGGAGAGGGAAGGTGAGAGTTAGTGGAGGTGGTAGTAGCAGTACAGGTAAAGGTGGTGGAAGGAAGGTAGGAGGGAAGGAAGAAAAGATTGGGGTACTAGAGCTAGGGTAAAGTAAAGAGGTGAGAGTCAGCTTGGTTTGGAACATGGACAGTTATGTGACCTGAGTAGGAAGTCTTTTAGTATAAGCTTGTGATTGTTCCTCTATTACAAATCTTTCTATTGTGTTACCACTGTTAAACTGCTGTTCTATTACTATCGCCTGTAATTGTATGAGACCACTATACAACATTTGCCTATTACATGCTCATAAGTGATGAACCCCTTTCATATTGATGCCACTGTCATTTCTTTGTATAACCACATCCACTTCTACGTTACCTTACATTATAACCATAAGGTCCTTTTGTTCTTGATTGCACATAGTGAGATGAATAATAGTTTTCTTACATCAAGTCCCTGTATATACATCCTTATATATTATAACTGCATTCTATGCATTCATGCCATAATGCACCTTCCGTTGTTGTAGACTGTTTTCTCAAGTCAACCATTTAATTAACATGCATATCACATCTGCACTTCACTTTGCTACAGTGCAGCTATGTGGCCTTATCCACATCCTTTATCAGCATGTCCATTGTTATTTATGTGCATACTTGCTTGACTGATATTCACAGTAGTTATCATTACATCTATCTTACAGGTTTTATGTTCAAAATCCTTCTTCTACACTTTCATCACATTTGCCACCGGGATATAAGTACACTTTCCCTCTAAACATTACTAACTGATTATATCCCATTTTTTGTGCAATAATTCCCTCCTTTCACTCCCTTCATTCTGTGTTGTTTCCCTGCACTTGCCCTTAATATGTGTTGGCGGCCGCATGTGCTTATATCTGAGCACTGTCTATATACTCTGTGTTTTGTTTACATTGTGTGCTGCAGCTTGCAAACTCCTTTCCATAGCCACAAACACTATTGCTAGCCAAGGAAAGGAGCTTGCATACGCTTAGATGCAATGAGTATGCATGTTAGATTAGAGATGCTGCTCTTTGTGCAAACACGCTTATATCATGTAGGTGCTGTGTAGTGCCTACACAATTGTTAATGAATCCCATGGTCTATGTCTGACTCCATGCATGTTTGATTGCATGTTTTATGACCCATACTCTGTCACATAGAATGATTCTTAACATACATTCAACGTCTGATTCCTTTTTTATGACACATATCCTGTGTGCATGCTTTGAGATATTTTGTGTGTGATTCCTTGCTGTATGATATTATATACTATAGCTGGTTCTATGATTAATAACATAAAATTCTATGTCTGATTCTATGCTTAATGGCATAACATTATATGCTGGACTCCATGCTCTGATACATCTATATCTGATTCCATTCTTTGACATTCAGTCTGATTCTATGCTTTATTGTATATTTTGAATGTCTGACTCCATGCTTTATGACAGTGTTCTAAGTCTGAGTCATTGTTTTATGACATTCATTCTATATCAGATTCCATTCTTTGTGACAAATATTTTATTGCTGATTATGTGCTTTATGATGCAAATTCTATGTCTGATTAAATGACAGACATTCTCTTTCTGATTCCATGCTTTATAACATGTATTTTGTGTGATTCCATGCTTTATGACATGTATTCTATGCCTGATTCCATGCCCTCTGACCAACATTATGTTTTTCGTTCCACTCATAATGATATATTGCACTTTGTCTGATTCCATGCTTTATGACATACATTCCAGGTCTCATTCCATGCTTTATGGCATGCATTTTGTCAGATTCCATGCTTTATGATATTATATGCTATATCACATTCCTTTATGACATATGTTGTGTATCATTTCATACATTATGATTTATATTCTGTCTGATTTCATGGACAATTGTCTTTAACTTGATGCTTTATCGTATATATTCTACTTTTGATCCCTTGTTTTATGAGACAGTATTCTCTAACAGATTCCATGCTTTATAATATATTCTGTGTTTGATTCCTTGCTTACTCATATATTATCGGTGCCTGATTTAGTGCTTTATGAGATGCATCCTGTCTCATACCATGCTTTGAGATTCATTCTATGTCTGATTTCATGTGTTCTGACATACATTATATGTTAGATTTCATGATATATGGCAATAATTATGTTTCATTCCCTGGTTTATGTCTGATTCCCTGCATTACTGCATATATCTAATTCCATGCTCTAAAATGTAATAGCCTGCTACTTGATCCCCTGCTTTATGACATGCATTCTATGTCAGCTTATATGTGTCTGATGCCATACTTGATAACATGTATTCTATGTTAAACTGCATGCGTTATGAAATGCATTCTGTGAATGATTCCATGTTTTATGACATGCATCCTATATCTGATTTAATGTGTTATTACGGGTCTACCTGATAACACCGACACGCCAAAACATCGACAACGAAATAACCGACATGACAAAACCAAAAGTTCAAAAACACGAAACGTCACATGCCCGACAAACCACAATCCCGACAATCAACAAAACAAATAACTTTCCCGAAAAACACACACACAACACAAGCACACCAAAAACCTTACAAACCTACACTAAACCTTACATACACAACTATATATGCACTAACCTTAACCCAAACCCTAACCCTAAGGTCCGTCACTATCGCACACTTACCTTACCCGCACCCTAACCCTAACTCACTTAACCCGCCCCTAAACCTAATGTCCATCACTATCTCACACTTACCTCACCCGCACCCTACCCTAATGTCCATCACTATCACACATTTACCTTACCCACACCCTGACCCTAACGTCCGTCCCTATTGCACACTTACCTAAACATGTAGGTGTTCTCAGTGTTGAGATTCTCAACTGTCGGTCTTCTCTGTTGTCAATCTTCCAGTGTCAGTTATCTCGTTGTCATTCTTCTCAGCTTTCAGAGTAATCAAGTAGACCCATTATTACATATATTCTATGTCTTTTTCCATGCCTTTTTTTAAACACCTTTATTGAATCATCACTTGTGACAGGCACATTTACATTTATAGAAAAGTATTAAATTTACATTAGCAAACATTAGACTTCACACATATTATGGCATATAGGTTCATTGATGAATGCTAGGCTAATTGCCCTGAAGGGGACATTTTAAACTTTACCAATAACCTGTGGTGAGAATCAAACCCTGTACCTTGTCTTTATAAGGTAAAGACTCTGACCATTTTTCCAAATTCACCCTTACTTGTCTTAACCCACTCTCTAAAATATTTATTCTATCACTAATTGCAGTTTTTATGACATATATTCAGTGTCTATTCCCTACTTAATGATAATATTCTCTCTGATTCCATCCTTTGCCATACATTTTACGTAAATCTGATTACATGCTTTGACATATTTTATCTACTTCCACTCACTGACCTAACATTTCTTGTCTAATTCCATGCATTTTGACATAACGTTTTATGTCCAATTATGTGCCCTTTGGCATATATTTTATGTCTAATTCCATGCTTTATGAAAAAAAATTCTATTTCAGATTTTATGCTTTATTACATAATAATCTAATTGCATGCTTAAATATATGCATTAAACCTGATTTATGTTAAACAATGCTATGCAACTATGCTACTGATTAAGGTTATTCTACACATGATATGATTTACTACTAACCTAGAACCATCTAGGATAAGTACTTTTGCATTTCTTACAGAATTACTAAAATTGCTCTGCATTTATTTTGGCATTTATTGTGATCCGAGTCAGAGTTGCTTTGTTTAAACTCTATTGTACAACCTCGAACTGTGCTGTCCTGTTACTGGCCAGTAGGCTCAGTTGAATTTGTTTGAATTTCTGTTCTGTTATAAGTTGCTTGTGTTTGCAGGGCCTTGTGCTCATTCACTCAGTGTTAAGCAATGCTAAGCAACCACACTACTGATTAAGACTGTTCTACACCTGATTTGACAGAGTTAATTTATTTATTTATATTTATTGGCAGGGTAAGTAGACAGATCTATTGATCCTTTTTAGCCATGACCTGGGCTCACACAGCAGTTAAGACAAGACAATTAATAGTGCAGAATATAAAATGAAGTTGCATTATAAAATGGGTAGACCAAATGATTAGCAAACAATTACTAAGGTGCATTCTATTATATGAAAAGGAGTAACATAATTGGAGAATACATAATCAACCCTGAGAATAGCATAATAAGACATTTATTAACAACATACACTAATGCTGAAATATGTTATGAAGACAATGACAATGTATATATACAATATATATATATATATATATATATATATATATATATATATATATATATTATATATATACACACACACACACACACACACACACACACACACACACACACACACACACATATAGAAGATCTTCTTAAGTGGTGTGTGGAGAAGACTGACAAAGGCAAAAAGTAATAAATATTTGATAGAGAGCTAACCATTCTCTCTTAAACAATTGCATTTATTTTGATTGACAGGTAGGTTAGTAGGGATTTTAATTATTATTATTATTATTATTATTATTATTTGTCTTTGTTTAAACAGAAAGTCAGACTGAGTGATACCCATTTTCAGCAGAGGCTCGGGGACAAAAGCTCCATTTGCTTACATTGCATTATACTAAGATTCCAGTTAAACACAGAGTAGTTACATTTCTGTTTACATTTATACACAAACAGTAATTGCATTTATACTTTCTAAGATTTTGCAGAAGTGGAAGCTACTAAAGAAAAGCCCACTAGCAACTTAGTGTATTATACAGGCAGCACTTAATGTATAAAATTTGTTTTGTCATTTAAGTAAGAGGTTGAGTTTTCTGTTTAATTAGAGTATTTGGAGAGTACTGTTTGGTGTACACAATGTCTCAACTTTGTGATGAGCATTTGTAGGACCAGGATTGGTTAAGATGTTTAAGCTGAGGTTTAAAACTACTGACTTTGTCAGAGAGTTTTATTTGTATGGGGATACTGTTCCAGAGTTTAGCAATGTATTGGGAGTAGAGTGAATCTCCTGCAACATCATTTGACTTTTTTGTAAGTAATAAGAATTTGTCCCTTGCTGTAGAGTAGGCATTGATAAGTTTTGTAGTACAGGGCATTTTTCTGGATGATGAATGAGTTTGTGTGCTGTAGTCAGTTGTGAATATGTTAGGTAGTTGTGTATTTCAAGCCAGTTTAACTGCTTTAAACCATGACAATAGTGGATCCTATGAGGGAGATTGGTGTCAAATTTAGCTATTTTACTGTAGCAAGAGGCAAGTTTCTTTTTTTTTGAGTATTGTTAAAGTTTGTTAGGATAGGAGTGGCATGTAAGAGATTTGGCAATGAGAAGGTGGTGCATAGAGTTTTTCTTGCAGTATCTGTAAGGAATTCATTGATCCTATAAATGGAGCCTAGTTTCTGGTGTGTAGATTTAATCATGTGCAGTATATGCTGGTGTTATAATGCCTAGAAGTTTTCTTTGAGTTATAGTTTCAATGACAGTATTATTTGCTGACTTTATGGTAAAAATCGCATTTGCTTTTGATTTTGGCAACTTTTTGAGGTAAAAAACATTAACTTATTTTTCTTGCAGTTGAGTAGGAAGTTTCATTCTTTAAGCCAGATTTCTACAGAGGAGAAAGATTTTTGGGTAATGTCTTGGAGTTTATTTATTATTGAGGCCATACATATTAATGTTGAGTTATCTGCATACTGAAGTAAACAAGCATGGTGAGTGGAGGTGTGGAGGTCATTAATAAATACATTAAATAGGAGAGGACCCAGGATAGAGCCCTGAGGGACACCTGTAGTAACTGGTTGAAAGGTTGCATAGGTTTGTTGCCATTTAACAGCTTGCTACCTTCCAGACAGGTAACTAAGAACCCATAACAAGGAATACTGTAAAAGTCCTATTGAGGAGTGTCGAACGAGAGCAGTTGCTGGTGCAAGAGAGTATAAAAAAAATGCCTTTGACAAATCTAAGAACATGGTGGACACAAGCAAACCATTATTTCTATGTTGGTTTATTTTATTGGTAAAATGTAGTAGAGCAGTAGTGGTGCTGTGTTGAGTTCTAAAGCAATGTTGTATTTATGAGAACAGGTTATTTGAGGTTAGGTATTGCATCAGGTGTATACAAATTTCTCTAATATTGCTGTTGAGCTCTAGTTATTAAATTCTGTAGATGTGCCACCTTTGTGCAGTGGAATGATGTAGGATTTTTTCCACATTGATGGGATGTATCTTTCTGCTATGAAGTCTATGACTTCTGCATCCTTTCTTAGGTAGTATGATGGTAGTTGGTCTACAGCTATGGAGGAAGTTTTTAGTTTAAGGAACAACTTCCTTATGAGTAAGGTAGATACTGGACTAAAACTGAAGAGCTGTGGGTGGTTCTGATTGGACAGGGGTAGAGAGATGGGGCAAAATATATTAGTGTCTAAGACAGATAATGTTGTATACAGTAGGAATTGAACTGTGTAGGGACTGAGTCTGTTATATTGTCTGTTTTTGGTGAGGGAGTGGTGGTCTTGCCAGGGTGGAGTTGTTTATTTAGTCATGACCAAAAAAGTTTTGGGTTGTTTTTATGTTTGTCTTGTAGGCTGATATATTATGTTTGTTTATCCTGTCTGACATGGAGTTTTGCAAGGTTTCAAAGATGTCTAAATTGTTGGAAGGCATTTTGAGTTCTATTTTTATAGCAATTTTTCTGGGCTTTATCCCTTTTGATCATGACTTTTATTTTGTGCGGGGTTGGACTTCACTCTTATTAACTACTGGAGGTAGATTATCTAAGGTTTATAAAAATAGGTTATTAAAGTATTCTACAGCAGTATCTAATGGCATTGCTCTAAGTACATTCCAGTTATATTGTTTTAGTGTTTAACTGAAATATCTTTACTGAAATTGGTTGTATTCCTTATTTGATTACAGATGATATGTTTATCTAGGGTATGGTGGGTTCTAATAGCATATGTTGGTATGTGGTCACTTATGCTATCTGAGGGGCAGCCTACTTTTGTCAGTTTTTTACAACTCTTGAAGGCATGTGCTGAGGTGCTAGTGTTTAATAAATAGTTTTTTGGGTCAGTTGCCTAGTCGTTTGTTCATACTTTTGTCAGTTTGTCTGGTTTGTTTGTAAGAATTCAGTCTAATGTTGAGTATCTCCCTGAAATCATATTGATTCTAGTAGGTGTGGTTATTAATTGTCTGAAGTTGAAACGTTTATAGATACAGTGTGGGTAATGGAATTTATGAGATGCCAGTCTATATTTATGTCTCCAAGTATTATAGTTTCATGGTTAATTATTTTGGGATATACAGCACAGTATGCTTTCAACAGTATCAGTGTTATTCCCTGGTGGTATATAAATTGCTGTTAAACATATATCTTTCCTATTGTTTATTTTAAAAAGTGTTATTAGAAGTTCAGCATTGTTAAATTTGTGTATTTCCTGTGGAAGTAAGGTGATGGTTAGGGATTTTTTATAGATGACTGCTACACCACCTGCATGTTTGTGTTGTCTGTCATGCCTGAGGATATTGAATCATGTGAGGTGATCTCATTATCCTTTATTTCTTTATTTAAACAGGTTTCAGTTGCTATGACTACATCAGGAGTGTATGTGGAAAGGTAGGCATGTATGTCATGGCTTTTATTGCACATACTACTTAGACTCATATTTAGTAAGATAAGTTTGTTTTTTTTTTTTTTTTGCTGAGATGTATTAGGTGGTTGATTTTGGGGTTAAAAGTGATGGTTTTATGAGCAGTGGGACCTAAGTTTGGGTGAATATCTCCACTAATTTTCTGAAGTGATATTTTACAGAGGGAAGAGTGTGACCAATTATATCTTGGTCTTGGTTTGGTATTTGATTGTAAATTTGGATACTAGGTTTTTAGATATTTATAGATAAATAAATCAGATAGTGTTTGTTTGTAGAGATAGGGTATTATGGAGAAAGGCAGGCTGGGTAGATGTTGATATTCTTTGTGAGGACTGGTTGAAAGCCTAAGTATTTGAAGGAGGTGGATTTGATAATGGGTGATGAAGGCTAATGGAGTGAGGATGAATAGTAAAATAATCTGAGTTAGGGGCATCTTATTTAACTTGGGTTTTATCTTTGTTGTAAATTGGGATTAAAAAACATTACGAGGGTAATGCATTGGTTGTAGAGATGTAATTTGATAGTTATAGGAGGCAAAGATCAAGGCAGTTTGAGAGAGTTTGGGTGGTAAAAAAGAATGCGTGTTATTACTGGGATCAGTTCTATTGGTTGTTTTTCTTCTGAAGGGAACTGATGGTATTAGTTTGCAGAATATGTGGGTGGTGCTATGGAAGTATAAATATAGAGTAAAAGGAGGTGGGTGAGAATTGGGGATAGGGTAAGGGAACAGAGTGAGCCCAGGCATTAACAAGGGTGAATGAAGTGGGTTAAAAACTTGGCAAAGAGACAGAGAAAAATAATCAGTGATTTAACTTAAACAGCCACAAATCTGCTGAAAGAAATAAGTAAAAGGAACAATGTAGTTTAAAAGGCTTCTGAGCTAGTAGATGAAAGTCTTGCCTTTATTGCTGTAGGACACAGTTTTAGTAGGAGAGTTAGTCCAATATCACCTTGACCTGACTAATGGTGAAAATAGTAAAAAAATGCACTTGACTGCTTGAACAACTGTACAGTGTAAAGAGGTTTCTATGGATTTTGAAATGCAAAGTTCAAAGGCAATTCCAGCCCCCACAGATCAGCAAAACAATGAGAAAATGTAAGTCAGAATGCAGTAGTACAGCCCTGGAAAATTAATGTCTTAGAAATGAAAGTGATTAAGCAAGAAGATAAAAAAAGTTAAGGAAGGGAGAGAGTGGACTGCTAAAAACAATGAACTGAGCACTGTTAAAGGAGAAAGTACCAATGAGACTATAGTCATCTAAGAAATGGATGTATTATAGTGGACAAAGTTCTTTGTTTTAGAATGCCATACAATTTATAATTTACTTAAAAATATAGCATACAGACTGGTGTTCAAACTGCAAACTTCACTATTACATAAATATCTATTTGCTTGCAGGGACACTTTTATAAAATAAAAACAAACTGAAGAGAAATTGAGTGCACTGTGTCAATGCTGATTATGCAATACTAGCTCAGAGCTGAAAGTGGTTTAATAACTATTTTAGGCAAGGAGAAATAAGAAAGGAAGGGGAAGACCAATGCTGACTTCCTTGAAGGCATGGAGTTCCAGAAGAAAGACAGGAGGATATAAATAATGGGAATAGCAAGTCTAGAAGGAGTGAAGAAAATTTTGAATACTTGGAGTGGTTATTGATCTGATTGTGCTTGCTAAATGGTTCCATATGGCAGGCCATACTCATGAGAATGCTTTTTCACCCATTGTGGTCTAGAGTCAAGGCTTACTGGGCATGATACCATTTTCTTGAATAAGTCTTAAGGGGTATGGCATTTCCTCCTCTTCACCACACATAAATAGCTTGAAAGCTGATTGAATCATTGTAGAGATCAGGGGTCTGCAACCTCACTAAATACATATCAGATATGCTTACATGTAAACTAACATGAAACAGATACAAAAGAAACCTCACTCATTATGTATAGGCTAAAACAATGGTCGGAGAGAACTGGGCATATCAGGATCCAGACTGATTGTCTGTTGGAATAACTTCACCATCATGCCAAGTGTCTGTCAGACATGGCTAATGTGAGTATCTCGTTTCATGGATTCATTTTTCATTGCACTCCATACGTCAGGAATAGTGAACACCCAGTGGGGATAGGAAGTAATCTGGTGGAACAAAGTGGTTCCTGGTGAAGTGGCATTATCAAAAACAAAGTCATTACCAATTTTATTACTGCTCAGTGCATGTAAGCTTACTAGTTACTTGTACGTGCATTTCTGATCTGTACTGCTCCTTTAATATGAGAGAGATGGGAGACACACACACACACACACACACACACACACACACACACACACACACACACACACACACACGTGTGGATCAGACCACATCATATATTCCAAAAGCACAGCTCATTACTCATTTCTGACTTGCATATCAATAATACTCTCACTAGGAAAGCTCTAAATCTGTGTTCTGATGACCACTGCCATAAAATAACTAATTTATTTGATAAAACAAATACAAAAACGTGTAGTCGGAGTACAGCCTGCATGAATGCAGCTTTAGTTTTAAATACAACCTGGGTTACTGGTCTGGAAAACATAATACCATAGGGACTAACAGCCATTCGTAGCGCTGTGACATGCCAGATAGGAAGTAACTGTTCATAGTTTAATTACAGTACTGTAACATAGTATCATATGACGCATTTTGTTTTTTGTGATAGTATGTTTTATAAAAAAGGCATAGCAGGCCTTAACACAATGCCTGCCTGGTTTGAATGGACTAAGTTCTGCCTCTTTTAAAAACTATGTATCAGAGTTCATTTAGTAATTTGTAAATAAAGCAGATTTTTTTAATCATAATATCGTCTGAACATAAGTTTATTATTTTCACAGAACTGCATAAGTAGTTAAAAACTCTTGCAGTATTTTAAGTTGTGGAATCAAGTCAATTACTGAACGGCTCTGGTATTTCTGGAAAGCATAACCCCAAGTTTTTCTTTTAGTGATTCTAGTCTAACTAAACTTAAGAACAACTTATGACCAAATGCATGTGTAAAATAATTTGCAAACAAAAGTGCATGTTCATTAAATCTGATACCTTGCGGTTGTTACCCTTCCTTTTACCTACATTTTCTGAATTCTTTAAAGAATTCATCAATCAAGTCATTAGTATAGGAAACAGCAACTGCTCTGCAGTGTACATTTAGCCTGGGTTTTCTTACATAGTGCTGCCAAACCAAAAATAGATGCACTATGGGCTTTACATCTAATACAGTGATAGAAAGCGGATTTTTTTTTTTAATAAATGGTGCGAATTTCCTTGTAAGAAGCAGATAACTACATATCATCAGAATAATACAAGGCAAAATGATAGATACATCCCTATTTTCTCAGCTAACCTAAACTTGTTTTCATTTCTTTAACAAATTGATAATGATAAATAGATTTTACAAGCATAAATTGTGAAACACTTCATGTGCAGTATAAGTCTAAAATTCACTTCACAATTCTGTAAAGACAAAAGTCTGGTTTAATGAGACTGGCTTGGTAGAGATAAAAATAAATAAACCAGTGGCTTGAGCTTTCAAATGTCCAGCACACTGTGGTCTGGTGTCTATTATGGTCTTCTGATTCATACAGCTGCTTGAGCAGTCTGTTATAAAAATAACTAATGAGCTGGAATATAATTTAAAAAGACCAATTCTGGAGAATTTAACTTCTGTCAGACTCTTAAAAGTAATTTCATTGTAACCTAAAACTATGCATGTAGAGCTGGGCAGCATAGTTAGAAGGATTATTTTATATGGGCTTTGGTGAATGTCTGAAACAGGACAGAAGGGTTTCCACTTAGTACTTAAAGTATCAGTCTGTATGCAGTGGATGAGATAGGAGAGGTTTATATCATTTTCACAACATTTAATTAGTTATTTTTTAGATTACTTGTTCACTGTTTTACTTCAGGAAATGATTAAAGAGACCTCCATGTTTTTGGTAACCAAAACAAGATGATTTCTGTGCCCTTACTAGTAATTTCTTACCAATGTTGTCAGTCTTCAGATTATTATTGAAATAAAACTTTTCTGAGCAGTATGGTTGGAAATACCATGAGATTGTCAGAAAAAGATGTTTGGTGATAAAGTAAATAAATAAACAAACCCTTGGATTTAATAAACTCCATGTAGGAATAGTGTAATTACTACATGGAGTGTATGGTGGCTGTGTCCGCAGCTCCCCCCTCTACAGGTACCTTACATATTAATAAAGGCATGCTACTGAGGGAGAGCCATGTACTCGGTTACTAAATCAGTGCTAGGGGGTGTGTTACAGTGTCCACAGATGTGTAACACACCCCCTACACTGTGAAAGTGCTGTATAGCACTACACTATGAAAGAAAGTGCCCTTCAACACTTATTTATATATGTAGTTATGTATTTCACACAGGGGGTGTGTTACAGTGTCTGTAACATACCCCTGCACTGTCAAAGTGCCATATGGCACTTAAAGGTTAAAGAAAGTGTCCTCAGACAATTATTTTATTTTATATATGTCACACAGGGGGTGTGTTACAGTGTCCATAACACCCCCCATACTGTCAAAGTGTCGTGTGGCATAGAAATAATGTCCCAATGTGATTTTCCCTTTTATGGTTTATTTTTCTGTTTTTTTATTTATTTTTTTAAGTTTAAGCATAGCTGAGCATGTTTGCATGATGCATTGCTCAGCAGTGCTTAAACATAATGAAACGCTATATAGTAATGTATAGGTGAAATCATCACAGCTGAGTTAGCTGAATGTTTAGAGTCATGGCTTTGTGTGCAGTAGGTGCATGGTTCGAATACCAAGACAGGCCATTCAGCTTTTACATCGGAAAGCATTTCTATTTATATGTCTATTTTTTTTCCCTTAGTTATTGATATTTGTCAACCAGGTTAGTGCAGCTGGTCCAGAATCCCAGTGTCAGTGGATATATGAGGTGAAAGGCCCCAGTTAAACATGTGTCCAATACAGTTCAGTTACACACCAAGGTACAGTAATTAAAGTAAAATACAAACACATAACAATAAAGTATCAGTAATGCATAATTAATGTCGATATATATTTATGTTATCATGTAGAACACATGTTTGCCCTTAGCTAAACCACGCTAAGCAGTGCTGAGCCAAGCTAAGCAATGCTTAAACAGGACCTGCCTGAGCAATATTTAGCAACGCTTAGCTCCACTTAACTGGTTTGTGCAATATTCAGCACTCTATTCTAAACAGTCCTCAGCTCAGCTAAGTGGATTTGCATACCACTAAGCACTGTTAAGCATTTGCCACATTAAGCACTGCTCAACTCAGCTTAGCAGGTTTGTGCTCTGCTGAGCTTTGCTTAGCATTTTCAAAAATGCTGCAATGGTGGCAAAGGGTGGGGAAATAGCTTTATTTAAGCTGCATAGGTGGTAATATAGCCCAAACCTGTTGAAGTTTGACCTGCATAGGAACTATGGCAGGAGTTAAAGAGGAAGCGTGCTTTCGGGTGCAGTGCTGGGGCATGTTGGAGCCCAGGGTCATGGCTGGACTCCAAGTTAAAGACCATGATGCCAGATTGCTGCAGGGCTAGTACCAGGGCTCTGAATACAAGTCTGAGGCCTGGGACCATCTTGCATGCGAGCTCACCGATGCCACTGGAATCCCCCGCACTGGTGAGCAGATGCGTCATCATCATTATGATGACCTGAAGCAGAGGAAGGAGGTGCTCTTGGGCCAATGGATCCAAGATGCTTGGGCCAAAAATGCCTCAGAAGTTTGTAAGTATAGCAACTGGTGATTTATCAAATTGTATAAATATCTGATAGACAGGTATGCATAATGGTGTTTTTTTCCCCCTACAGCTGCAGAGGAGAGGGCTTGCAACATGGAGGCCCATACTGGGTACCTGGTGAGGCTGCACCTACAGTGTGGTGAGTACAGATCTATCTTGCTATATATACTACAATAAATAAGAAAGAGTATACATTGTTTACTGTCATTAGGTATAGTGTGTTCTGAGTGTACTGCAATAAAATGTGTTCCAGATCCACACTGATATAAGTGAGTAATGCCAGGTATTGTGCAATACAGATGAAGGCATCAAACAAGCTACTATTGATGAAAGAAAGCTAATACTGTAGTAATACTATGTAGGAATGACATAAGTATATACTGTAATAATAATAAGCATCTTGTAAAAAAGTACACTGTGATGGAAACCGTGACGGTAATAACTGACCTTCATTCATCATCTACAGGATATTTAGTACAACTGCATCCAGACCTTTGAATTTAATAAGCCACTGTATCATGTCACCCCAATAAATTTATTCCCACCAATTGTGTTTATTCTGGTCTATTGTTGAAGAAATACAATTGTACAGGTGATACACAGCAAATATGGCTATGACACAATTAGTTGAGTGAAGTTTTGCTGATAAAGAAGTGTTATACTAAAGTGTAGATGTGGAGCTGTAAAACAAGATACAATGCAATTTGATATATGTTCTGCACTAAGATCTGAACCTTGAATAGTAATGTTGAATCTATTATAGTAGGTTCCCCTCAGGATTGTTTCTGTTAACCTTTGCATTTCAGTTCTATGTATTCCTGAATGTAGGTACGCTAATGCATGCAAGTATGAGACTGTAATAGGTGGAGACTGCAAATATACGATGTGCAAATGTATATTGGCCGGGTATGCAACCCAGCACTCTGCTGTGGTCTGTACAGATCACACATATTCACATCCACTAGGGGTTAAATGTGTACACCTGCATTAAAACTATTAATACACAGTTCGCCAACTACCTCTGTCATGAATGAATCTGATATATGTCTGTGCAACTGTCACTGCAGTCTACTGTGACACTCTACTGATATTACCAGAACAGACTTTGTAACCAAGTGAGTGTTAGGCACAAATCAGTCACGCAGGCCACAACAGTGGCCCAGTAGCTCAGTGTGATAAGAAATAGATATGTTGTTCATTTTTGCACACATAGACCAGGGTTTGAATCCAGGGACTGTAATTAACATATATTTTTAGTTACAGGCAAGTAGTCTTGCCTATTTGTAAAAACTGTTATGCACTTGTAACAGATATTTTCTCCACAGGACTTACAGGTAAGGAAATGTTTGTAGCAGCCATATGAAGGGTATACTAATAAACAGTGTCCAGATGTATTAGTGTGTCAGTGGAACTCAGCAAATTGAGAGCACTGCATTTAATAAAATGTCATGTAGTAGAGTAGTATTCCAACTGAATTAGACCACTGAAATGTTCTACTGTTGGTACGGCTGTATGCCGGGTGCATGTGTGAATGTGTGCCGATAGTCCAAACCCATGCCTACAAATTACAGCAGATTAGGTATATATACACCATGCACTGTGCCCAATGCATGTCTCTCAAGTGTCATGCTGTCACAGCTACTGATCACTGTTGCCATTAACCTTGGACACAGATATAATTTCAATTGAAGTATGCCAGTAGCACACTCAAACAACAGCAGTGCAGGGTCCACCTTGTTACTCATATATGTTACCCTGACATGTACAAGTCCCCTGTAGTCATGGACCTATAGTTCTTACAGCTGGGCCCATACCATTCCATGCTGACAGCTTGAGAAGTATGTACACACTACAGAAGCGTTAGGGCACATGTAGATGCAAAGTAAGGGCAGACCTGTAGAGGATTGAGCAGTACTGTTGTGAAAAATATAGCATATACAGTTGTTAATGGAATGTTTTTCTCTCCCCCCACCCCTTATCTGCACCACAAATTATTATTGTTATACTACAGGTATGGTTTCATTTCCATGTATATTGTTAGGAAAAAAATATGTTGGGCCTTGTGTTGTATTATGGCTCATATATTTCAATGGTTGCATACTAACATACCTTGTTGAAATTACACTGTTGTTGGCCTGTTGCCATAACTGTTTCTGGCATGCTGTTACAATAATGACTGTTATCCCATTTATGCCTGTGTTCTGTATGCTATGTAATTCTATTGTTCTGGGTTAATTGGAACACCCATGCATGCTACCTGTCCCGCCTCATCTGGCTGTTGTACCAAATCCCAGTATGTCTGGAACTCAACCTGGAGCTGCTTCCTCCGCTGGTCCTGCACCACCCATGGGAGGAACCACCTCAGGGGATGGGGCCCATCCCCCCGGGTGTGGGCATGGAGAGGACCCTGTCACCCAACAACAGTTCTGAGGTATGGTGTGCAGGGTCATCCAGTGGGACTTGGATGACCACCTGTACCAGATAGAGAACAGACTGGTGCACCTCGAGGGGCAGGCTAGCCCCGGTGCCCAGTCCCCAGCACAGCCACCTTCTGGGCCGTGAAGGGGCTGTGGTGACTGCCCATGAGTGGGGACTTCAGTCCCACTGTTTCCATCTGGGGGCACTTGGTCCCCTGATTCCCAACCATCCTCCCTATCCAAGGTGTTTACCCCCCTCATGTGTCATACACTGCCCCTGTCGGCTGTCTTGTCTGTCTGCAAATGCAACCTCTCCTACCCAATGTAACTCGCTAAATGTACCTCCAACCCTTCTCCAACATCCCATTCTCACCTTAAAAAAGGGGTGTATGTCCCCCCAAATTTTAGGCTGCAGTGGTGCAGCAGTTAGCATTGTCAGCTCACAGCAAGAGGTTCTCCTGTTGAATTCTCAGCGGGAGCACTTTCTGTGTGGAGTCTCCATGTCCTCCCCGTGGTCGAGCGATGTTAAAGGCATGCAGGTAGGTGATGCGTGAATGGGCGTGCCTTCTTTGAAGGTTGGGCAAAATCCACTGCCAATCATTAGTGGAAGGGAGTTCAGCTGTGGCGACCCCTAACCGGGAAAAGCCAAAAGAGAAACCAAACAAACAAACATAGCTCTCCATTTCACCCTCATGTACACTGACATTAATCAATTTCCCCATGAATTAATCAACAAATTTATGTCACCCACACCCCCCCCCTGTAAGGTGTGAGGCACTAAATTCTAAATTGGCCACATCATGCACAGCTGTTTTTGCACAAGAAATGGAGAGCTATGGTCCTTTCCTACACCTGTCCTGCACATCCATAGCTGCCTTTCATAATGTTTTCCCCCTGCTTGCCTCATTTCACCACTTTCCTATCCCCCCTTTCTTCTCTTCTTTTTTTGGAACTAGCATGGGTTTAAGCAGGGATAAGAGTCACTAAGTGAATCTAAGTGCCGCTTGGCATCGCGTCGTGTCGCAAAAAAACATGCATACTCACTTAAAACTGCTTTAATCACTTTCTCTCATTCAGGCACTGTTCTGCCCAGCAACAAAATAAGCAGCACTGGTAAGTCTCAAAACCAGGACCCTGTGCATTAGAGTCAGAGCAATGCACCACTACGCCAAATCAGCTCTGGGAGAACTAGGACTGCTTTTGGAAATATATCATGCAGTACAGTCATGTAACATTAGGGGAAAAAGACACCACTGCCTAGTATTGAACACAGGAGCCTGTGCACTAGAATCAAAGCAACACACCACAAGGCCAAACCAGCTCTGCAGTATTAGGACTACTTTTGAAAATATATCATGCAGTAGTCATGTAACAGTAGGGAAAAAAGATACCACTGGTAGGTACTGAACCAAGGACCTTCTGAACTACAGGCAGAGCAACACACCACTACACCAAGTCAGCTCTGGAGAACTAATGTATTTTTTTCAAAATATATCATGCAGTACAGTGACGTAACATTAGGGGGAAAAAATCACTGCTGTCAAGTATTGCACCCAGGACCTTGTCAACTACAACATAGGCCAACTGAACTCTGGAGAAAAAGTCATTTTTACAAACATATCCAGATTGCTAATGACACACTACTTCTATATATACTGGGACAAATCACAGTATATGTTTTGGGCCTCTGATGCAGACAACAAACCAGTACACAGACAAATAAATGCTGTTGCTGGATGTACAGGAGGCCTACAAGATCAGATACAGCTGACAACTGCACAGACTGTTGCTGAAGGAACACAGTTCTGCCCCCTACTTATGGCAGGGTTGTCATAAAACCTATTGTGTGTCCTGACATACTGGCAATGCAGTGCACAGTGGGGTTACAAACCATGACAGACAGCTCAGTGTCACATGTCATACCCATCTGAACATGCATGTCCATGCCAATCATGTGTAACACACTGTATGCATGCACATATGTCTTACAAATACACCTGGTATAATATAATATAATATACTATTAGAAATATTTCATATAATATATATTATGATAATATAATGTGATAATATATGGTTATTTTTATATATATATATATATATATATATATATATATATATATATATATATATATATATATAAATATATACATATATAAAATATATTATGATTATTAATATATAATATACATTGTTAATATATTAAATATAATCTATCTGTCACATTCATAGCATGTGTCGCATCTGGACACCCACAGTCTTGGCCCACAGTGCAGTCTGTGGCACAACAACTACATGCATGTCAATATAACATAGGAATAACTGAGCCAAGCAATGTCCATCAAAACTGGTTGCTCCCACCACAGTCACTGCCACCCACAGTAGCACGTTAAAGGCCTGCAGTGTGGGACACATTTCACAATTATGAATATGTGTTCTAAATGTGACCTACCACTCTCTGGATGGCACTATTATGTAACATATGTACCAGAGGCACATGCTTCACCTGGACTGTTATGGTTACCCTCAGCCAGGCCATGCTGTGACACAACAGCTGACACCACTCCCTCACTGACAGTAACAGCTTGCTGTCCCCCTATGTCTTCACAATCCCTAGTCTGACTTCTGGTCAGAATGCAGCAGCTATGGTCTCCTACACAAGCAGCAGTATGTCCAGTTACCTGCTACAGACCTAACATACCTCCCAAACACCTAGAACAGAGCATCCGCATGACAACCATAAATCAAGGTTTGGGGGTGCCCATGTGAAAGGCACATGTGAAACAGTCTCCCTGTGCAAACATACATAGCTGATAGAACAGCATCAAATGTAGCAGCATGCACATTCAGTTAAAAAGGATGTATGACACTCACATCTGCATGTCTCCTTACTGACCCCAACACACATTGTTCAACAGTACACTGCTACGGAATCTGAAAGTCGTTAACAGTGGCCAGATATAGCATGCAAAGCTGTCAACATAACACATCAATCCAAAGAGCGGACAGTATTTCTACCTACCCTTTGTGATGCTGTAGCTCCTACACCTCGATAATGTCCTCCTCACAGGCCAAGAAAAGGGGCAAGGCCTACATGAAGGCCTTAATTATAGCACTGTGTAGCCATGCCATTGGCTAATGGAAAGGCAACCCAGCTGCTCTGGATGCAATTAGCAAGTGGGAGTCACATACTGGTGCACAGGCAATCACCTGTTTGTGAGCATTACCTACAAAAGGCAAGCTGCTGCCTATGGTAAACAGGTCTGAACCTTTATTCATGAAAACTGACTGCAATTCTCTAGGATACTACAATTGGATTTATTCACTCAAAGGAGTACAGCGCTATACCAGGTATGTCATTGAATAAAACATGTAATGGAATGCAGATGGGAGGATGCAGTCATGGTAAATAAGAATTTAAACTGTACATCTCAACAACATTGTCTGAGCTGACATGTTGTAGTTAGTGTGCTGTCCAGAACCTACAGCCATCCCTTATGGCTCTGTCTGCAGTGACATAGATCACAGCTGTGGCCCATGAATCACCCCAGCAATGGTCAGCTCACATATGACTGCTAAGTTTATTGTCTGTTGTACAATACTGACAGTAAGAACTGGTGGATACAGCCAGCATATGACATCATGTACTGTCAGTGAGCCCCTCTTAGTGGTGAATGCCATACAGGCTTATTTCAAATATTGTACAGGTGTCCCTCACCATTAATGAGGTACTCTGGCTGGGTCACTGTGTACTCCACATCTGCATCTGATTGTCTGACACTTATGGCTAGCATACCTGGTGACCCCCTGCAGCAGGACAGCAGACTATAGGTACAAGTAGTGGGGGGACACTGGTTCTGGCTCAGCGGCAGTGCATACATATTGAGCATACAGTGAAAGGGAATGCATACAAATACATCACTGTGTTCCCAGGGGTCTGCCATGTCACAGACACATTCCCCAAACTCTGGGGACAACCATCATGTATTGTCCAACTGGTGTCTGGAAATACACATTTGTCTGGCAGGGGGTCTACATCTATGAGGCAGATGTACACATTCTGCAAACATCCAAGTACTGCAGATGTCAGACAGCTAGAAGGATGACACCCTACACTACATATGCACTGCTCTCAGTTATTGTGTAGCACAGATGTTGCTGGAATGTCCACATGCACTTGTAGTACTACTCAACTATGTTTTGGATGTAGGCTGGATGGTAACGTACTGCTGCCCATAGAGGACACCCAGCAGTCAATGACAGTGATGGGTGTGGACACATAACAACACAGTCTTTCACACCACTCAGGCCATATCTGCTAGCCCTGGTGCCATATCACGTGACTAGGCTATGGGCCCTGAGCAGCCATATGCCTAGGCTAGACATTAGCCTATGTGTATGCAAGGCAGCATCCAATGCCCCCGTCCAACAGGGACACAGGCTGTATCCCAAGGTGTATGTGCAGTTAACCATTCAGTTATCCAGGCTATGCCTGCAAAGGTGTAAATAGCTACACTGCATGATGTGGACAAGGTGTCCTATTTCACTGCAAGCTGATTGTGTGGGACACACATCTGAGTTGCCAAGGCCACTTCATGTCACACACCAGGTTGAGGGTGTGTGTGTGTGCGTGTGTGTGTGTGTGTGTGTGTGTGTGTGTGTGTGTGTGTGTGTGTGTGTGTGTGTGTGTGTGTTAAAAGAGTGGAGCATGACTTGCACTTGTACAGCAGTCCCAGCAATGTGGAGTCTGTGAGTGCTTTGCATGCCACACTGAGGTCACCCATGAGGATTATGTATGAAATCAGGTAGAGGTTTGGCCTTATGGCCTATTGCTGTGTGGTATATGTTTGATGGCCTAGTACTCCCTGTTGGGGAACCTCTGTGATGTCCCCAGATGCTGCATGTGCTGTGTGATGTGAATGACAAACTGGGAATTATAGACATTAATGGTCCTCATTAAGGGGATGCAGTGATGTTTATACCCCATGCCCCATGATGACATACTCTTATCTATGACATGGGCCATGTAGAAGGTTTAATTTAGAATGAAAGCAACATTATTTTTACATGTCATGTTGCCAAAGACTTGTTTGTACTCTCATAATATCTGGGGATGTCACTCTCCCCATAGGGGTTCACACTCCATGTCCTGGTATGTGGCCTGAGGTCATGTGTCTGGCAATGGTCATGTATCTGTGTGAGACCATCCTAGACAGATGTCCACAGCACTAGGGAATCCAGTGACAGCACACAGCATGCAGTCATATGCAGAAATGGTCGGACATAGACTAATGGCTTTGACATGCACCTCAGATGTGTACATCACACATAACAGAGGCCCAAACATGGAACAACAGGTTACACACCTACTTATGGGTGAACCACATGAGGTGCATTTCCCTTTGTGGAATAGGTGGGTAGTGTCAGCGCGCTGGTGTGCTACCCCTATGGTAACATATGGTTTGATGCAGTGTTATATCTATGATGGCCAAGTGGGCTATACTGTCACATAGTTTGTCCAGCTCAAGGTAGGCATTTTGCAGTGCCCCCCATGGCTTTGGTGACTTGTCATTGAGGTCACCTGAGTGTAGCAGACATGAACCCTACCTTGACAAAGCCTAAGTGTGCATAATGGAGTGTGTCCAGGTAGCACATGTCCTTGTTAATGGGGTTCACTTGAAACTGTGCTATGGCCTTGCAGAATAGCCTAGTTAGGCTGCTGTGTCTATCATGTGACTGGGTGGGGGATGATCCACCTCAGTTTAAAGGGGTGGCAGTGGTCATCCATGAAACAGATGGGATAAAGGCAGTAGTCAATCCTCTTTTGAGTACGGTTCCTTATGGTGTTTCAAGGTTATGCTTGGGGTCATGTAGGATGCATTCTGTGATGTGATAGGCTCCCATGGCAGATGTATACCATGGCAATCACATGGCAGTGGTGACCTGTTCCCCACATATAGGAAACAGGAGACGTACTGTGGTTATCCTGATGTACTCATGGGGAATACAGGGGGTGCAGCCTACACCAACTCTGTCAGGCATCCGGTATGCTATACCAACAGCAGTGGTATAGCTGGCATCCCTGATCACCGGGGAGATGACTGTGTGTAGTGGATGTAGACAATGTAGGCTCTGTGTTTGTTGTGCAGATTTGTAGGATGGATCCCATTCTCATGTACACGCCAAGGAGACATTGCTCCAAAATGGGCACCTGCCCCTACTTTGTTTCAGGCAGCTGTATGTCATCCCTGTTATGGACAGTATGTATTGCACATGTCCACCAGACAGGTGTACAACTCCTAGCAGAGGATGATGTAGGCCTGTTGGGTATACCTGACTACATGCATCTGTACAAATGCATATATAGCACTTGTGTGTATGTGTGGAAATTGGTGCCAGTCCTTGATGATGGCTTAGGGCCTGTGAGGATGTGTATAACCACACCCAGGAGGATGTATTCCATGTTGGAGGTGTCTGTATGGCTGCCATAGATGGATGGATATTGTGGGAGATGGTGACTGCAAACATGACTGCATGACAGTTTCTTTGCCACAGAGGATGACACTGTAGAAATGTGGCTGTGGTAACCCATGTGTAATATCAACTGCAATACACTTTCACCTCATGTGGGGGTAACCTCTGGCCACACCAAGGTGTTCCTACAGCCACTGATGATGGCTTATTGGCCATTTGTGGGCTGGCATGGATACATCTTACAATGTATGTTAGGGTCATTCAACTAACTCAGGATCAGGGTACAGACCCAACTCTGAATACAGTTGATGAGGTTCATATAGGCAGAATGGGCTTCCTGGTCACATGTGGTGGCCGGTAGCTAGCTGTGATTTGAATAGGTTTGTGCTGGCAATGGTGAACTGCCCCTGCAGTGCCCCTGTCCATTTTACTGCTTGTACAGCGTGGAGGTGTGTATTTGTCTTATATATATGGAAACCCCATGTTCCATGGCATTACCGGCTACACTTTGGCTTCTGCCTATATGATAGGATGGTTGACCATCTAAGGCTGGGGTGTCCTCTGAACCTTTGAACCATGGTTTGTGTGACTGCACAGAAGTCTGCAGTTCCCAGGGTTAGGAATGCTTGCAATGAGGGCAAAGTCATGTCTACACTACTAGCGTTTAGCAGCATGGCCTTCAATGTGTGCTGCACTGACACTTGTATGTTGGTAGTGATAACTTCAACAGTGTTACTAATGGAGTCACTATGGGGCTGGTGGGAACCACTACCAGATACATGAAGACCTGTGAAGACAGATGGAGGCCATCTTTTGCAGAGTATCATGGTCTGTTTACCATATCACCCCCGACTCACAGGTACTGGAACCCCTGGAATATCACAGGAGATATGTGGACATGTTAACGGCAATCATTCCCTGATTGTATTGCAGCATTTCTTTGGGTGACAGCATAATACTGCATAAGGCTATAGACATACCTGCCTGGGATGCACAACCTGTGTGCACACTCATGTCTCACTGCATATAGTCCAGGATGTACATGTCAGGTCAGGTCAGACACACCAACATCTACTGTGAAAGACAGCAGTGTGTATGCAATATGGTGGAGTCTGTCACCTGACACAAAAGTAACTGTGACCATCCACATACACAGCCAGGTCAGAGGCATACCAGTATGTCTCCACTGGAGTCCCCTATGTGTAATGTGCTTTACATGGGCTGACGTCTGTTTGGCTGTGGAACACAGGTGTGTGGCCATGTGTGTTATGTGCTGTTTACGGATGTGGTGTTTGTGTGTGTCTTTGCCTCAAAGATCCCCTTTGTTTGTGGATGTGGATGTTCATGACCACTGCAGATGTTTATGTATGTTATGTAGGTGTGTGAGTTGTACTGATTGTGTTGACAACCTGTTTGGGGACAGATATGCAATACTGACAGGCAGAGAGCATGGACTGCAGGTTCCTACAGTCATTGCAACTTTCACACAGTGTGTTCCTTGGTGTTGTTTGTAGATGGCTGCCCATCCATGTACATGAGGCAGGTGCTACACAGGGCCAGGACACCAATAGCAACCACACTGGCTGGGGAAACTGTAAAAGATTGTCCAGCCATGTACTCTGAGGGTGAAGGCCAGGGAGACCTGAGTGATGGGCCTACAGACCAGGTGATAACTAATACAGTAGAAGGCTGACACCACAGCAGGCCATGTAGACAGCCTATGACCAAGCAGTAATAGGTGCAACAGCTACATGCAGTGCAACACCTCATACAGCATGCAGCAAGTAGCATGAAAGATCAGGATCAGGGGGCACTGCATTCTGTAATGCCAGTATGTTCCCGATACCCACTAACATACTTTGCTGGTAGATTGTGGGGATATGATGTGGGGGTTAGCAGAGGATAGTGCTGGCAATAGTGGATGTTCAGGGTCTGTACATAATGGTGAGTAATGTATGCAGTCCTATGATGTGTTCCCCTATTCATGTCTTTCAGGTGGGATGTACAGAAGGTGCAACCCCCCCTTCTCAAAAGCTGAGATTGCCACAATCATTGATACCCTGAGACTCCATCACCAGGTGCTGTTGGGAAGGAGCCACCAAAACCTGCAACAATGAGCTGCCCTGTGCATAGAACTGGTAGCAGCAGTCAATAATGTGGACCACCAGGACAGCAGCTATGAACAGGTCTGACACCGTGCTACTGATCCCATACACCATGCACAGAAAAGGGCTACAGTTGTGGCCAGGGACCATGTTGGCACAGGTGGAGGGCTTGCTATACCACCACCACTCTCAGCCACAGAGAAGTTCCTGGCAAACCTGGTGTCAGCCACCAGCTCACAGGAAAGCATCAGTACATATGTCGTGGAGGTGGGTGGCACAGAGTCCATAGCCAAGGAGTGTCCAGGTAAGCTTCCAGTGATCATCATGTGTTAATACTGTTGCATTCATAGTGGCAGCCTCTGCATACCTGCATGCATATGTCAGATCAATCTGCATCTGTTTTTGGGGTTTTATAATGCACACATGTGCTGTGCACACATATTGTGAATGTCAGCAATTTGGGTAATATCACGGCTCGTACTGTACATGCTGATAAATGCACATATTATCCTGTACCATTGCCATATGTGTGTGTGCTAACAACACCTCTCCCTACAACTCCATAGGTACTTCTGATGTGGCTGGGGAACATCAACTTGTAGCCGGTGAGTGTGAACTATCATGTTATGGGTCACCTATACCCTAGGCATGTTAAGGGCTACCAGTTTAACATGCACACAACTGTTAAGCGTAACCATATTGCAATACGTTCCATGTTCACTTGTGGTGGAGTTTACTGCAATGCATCACATTGTTAATCACAGTAGCATATTTGCAGGAGCTGTAACATATTCCCACATAGTTTGGTATAGGTGTAGTCACTGTGCTATACAGGAGTGCATTACTATTGTGTCCATGGGTGCACTGTTTGTTAGGTGAAGGTCCATCACATACTGCAAGTTCTCATGTATCACACAGGTATATAGTACTAGCAACATTAACTGGATATAGCTGCACAGCATGTTGTTTTGATAAATAGATCTATAAATGAAGGAATTGTCCCTTCTATCTGGAAGATATCTCATATCATCCCACTACACAAAGGGGGGAACTCCAATGACTTCTCTAACTTTCACCCCATAGCACTACTATCACCTAATGCTAAAATCATGGAAAAATGTATCCATAAACAATTACTTACCCACCTTCTCCACAACAACGTACTCGCTAATTGTCAGCATGGATTCAGACCTTCCCACAGTACCACCACTGCATTACTCTCTTTCACAAACTCCATCAACTATAACCGCAACAAAAATAATCTATCATCTGCAGTATTCATTGACTTATCTAAAGCTTTCAACATGGTTAATCATAAACTTCTTCTTCACATACTGAATTTTCTCTCACTTGATCCTCCTTCCATAACTTGGTTTACATCTTACCTAGAAAACCATCAGCAGGCAGTACTCTGGAAAATTTCACTATCTGATCTCCTTCCTATCTCTTTAGGAGTGCCACAAGGCTCTCTCTTAGGCCCACTTCTATTATCCATCTTTATTAATGACCTGCAATCAGCTATCAAGACTACCTGCATTCAATATGCAGATGATTCTACTATAATCTGCACAGCTACCTCACAAACTGAACTCCAGTCTCTTACCCAAAATGCTTTTAACACTGTAGAACAATGGTTTTCACACCATTGCCTGCTCCTTAACCCCAAGAAAATCAAACTGCTACTCTTCTCACCTACCCGAAAGTCAACCCCACTAAACTTCACTCTCACTTCCACGGACAGTACTCTTATTTCTCCTTACCCAACTACTAAATTATTAGGAATAACAATAGACAACAATCTCAACTTTGACTCTCACATCAACAATACAATAACATTAGTGAATAAAAAAATAGGATCCCTATACAGAATCAAACCTTTCCTTACACCTGAAGCAAGAACCACCATAGCCAGAACTCACCTAATCTCTACACTTCTCTATGCTTCCCCCATATACAGTAATCTCTCCAATAGCAACATCAAGAAACTAGTAACATCTTACCACAAAATTGCTAGATTTGCTACAGGATTCCCTTTTAGAACCCATCACTGCCTGAATCTAAGACAACTAGGGTGGCTTGAACTTCCTAACCAGCTTGAACTTCAACAGCTCACAATAGCTCAGAAGATCCTATACCAACCCACCAAAACACCAATACTCTCCAACCTTATTACACCATATAACAATCTGAAACATCTACACTCTTCAAACAAACTACTGATTAATATTGCTAAACCCAATAACTCTGCAGAAGACTGCCTCTTCTCCAACTCTGTTGGAAAAATATGGAACAAACCACCCTCTGATATCATATCTCTGACCTCTCTCCCAATTTTTAAAAGGCAACTGAAAATGTATCTCAATAAACAGTGGCTATGCTCCTGCACTAACCCAGACTAACTCTGCTTCTTCTTCTCTTTCTTTTCTTTTTCCATAATTTTTTCCCTGTATCCTTGATAACTTTTCCTTTACATAACATGTATGTATATGTATTTTTTCACATATATATTGTCTGACTACTGTAATTCACATCATGTGAAATTTTTTTTTTATTTTATTACCTATTTTGATTTGCTGCCATCATAATATCTGTTATAACCTGTATTGTCTATTTCTGTTTAAACTTGTAATAACTAGTGGAGCTTTTCTCCCCGGGCCTCTACTGAAAATGGACATATATCCAGCTAGACTAGCCCAGTCAACAAATGTAAAATAAAATAAATTGTTAAGGGCCTGTCCAGAGTGTGTCTGTCATGGTTTGATTGTCTGTTATGCATTTTTATTTATTTATTTAACATTTGTTAACCAGGAAAGTCCAGCTTGCAATGAAGTCAATTTTCTGCAGAGGTCCAGGGAGAAACACTCCAGGTCCATGTCTTTGTAACATGGGAGGAAACCAGGGCACCCAGAGAAAACCCACACAAATGCAGGGAGGATATGCAGACTCCACACAGAATGCACCCCTGCTGAGAATCGAACTGGAAAACCTCTTGCTGTAAGGCAACAGCACTACCGCTGCACCACTGCACCATCCATGGTGTTGTGCATGGCATCAGTCATAAGGTGTGGTTTGTGGCACCTCGTGTGTGTGTGTGTGTGTGTGTGTGTGTGTGTGCGTGTGTGTGTGTGTGTGTGTGTGTGTGTGTGTGTGCTCACAGGTGAACATGGGGGTCAGAGTGTGTCCCCCTCACAACCTGATGTCAGTGTCTCATTGGACACCGATGATGATGGTGGCCATTGTGAGGCACAGATGGGGTTGTTGGGGGCTGACTCTGTCCCATTGGTAGACATCCCACTTCCACCCCATGTCCCTGCACATGGTCAGTATGCCCACACATACCCAGTCCCTAGCAGCCACAGATACTGGGCAGTCAGAGGGTGGTGGCATCAAATAGGGTAGTGTGGTGACAATGGCATCTGAGACTGTAGACACTAGCCATAGCCAGAGACCTGGCAAGGTCTCACACAGGCAGATTGACAGGGGTGCTCAAAGGAGGATTGCTGACAATCCAGCCCCTGTCAGAGGTGTCACAGCACGTGTCACCCGATGCATGTTTCAGTCCATCATGGAGGCACAGGCACATTGTGAATGGTACACCAGATGGATGCTCAGGGTCATGGATGCAGCACTGCCTGGCATGCATGACTCCCTCCATGGCATTGGTGATGCCTTACATCACTTTTCTGATGTAGTGGATAGATTGTGGAGTGAGACATTGTCAGTCCTTAACCATGCAATGTCTGTGCTTGAACATGTGGTGGGAGTAGGGCTTCAGACACATGGACAAAGGTCAACAACAACATCAGCTGAGAGCCCATGTGGCCATGCACACTCATGCTCCCATAGTAGAAGTACCACCAGCACTAATGAAGGGATGGTGCTGTCCACACCACAACATGGCAGACCAGGGGCACAAGATCCTGGGCAGTCTTGTGAGGGACACAGAGCCAGCAGACACCATCAGCAGACACTGTCAGGAAGTAGTACCGTATCTGGCCTTGGGTATGGTGGTGCCAGTGCCACTCCTGGCAGAACCAGTTCCCATATTTATGGATGGAGACAGTGAGCTATACATTCTGCCATGTACGTTCCATGGCTGTCCAACATACCCTCGTGCATGGCTAGCACATGGCTTGACTGTGTGCATGCACACACTCACATATCACTGTCACATGCAGGTCACTGACAGATACACACAGCTCCTCTCCATGGGCCAGCTGACCAGCACCCCTCCAGACACACACACACACATGATGTCAACTATATATCACAGCCTAGGCCTTTGGCAACCCCACACTACCCTCTGTGCATGTGATGATACCTGTGCCACACCCTTTTATCCATACCATCGATGCAGGGACATGCCAATATGTGTCTGATGCACAGGGTGAATCTAGTACAGGTAATGGCATTTTGTAGTGTAGTAGTGCTATGCCCTGTAAGGTGCTGTCTGCTGCCAATTGTCATGCATACACACCAAAGTGCCATGATGCTTTATTGCAGTTAGTACTGCTGACTGACTGTCTCACAGAACTTATTCTGTTTCTATTTCAGGTGTCTGTGTGTGTAAGTTGTGGTGAGCTGTTGCCATTACAAAAGCTCAAGACATCGAGGTGGCAACACAGACACCTTTTCATCACCAAGGTATGCATGGAACAGTGTGTGAGGGAAAAATGAGGGCACACAGTGTAACATTGCATGCATATTCCTTGACAATATTCCAGCAAGCTAGTCCTGATACATGTCACCTGGGTGTTCCTTAGGATCGCAGATTCATAGTTACAGAGGAGGTTATTAGAGTACTGGACCCTGGTCCCTTACTTCATCCCCAACACAATCGTCGATCAGCACCTGTTGGCCATGACATTGATGGACACAGGTTGGACCCCTGGGTCAGATTTTTTTTCCCATCCACTCAACCTTGAAGCAGTTGATGAGGGTCTGCACGGTACTGTGTTTGGCATGTTTGTGGAGTGCATTTGTGAGACAGGGCAGTCTCTGGTTGACAAACCTGTCTCTCCATCAGCTTTTTGTGCTGTGTCATATGTGATTCAGGCCTGTCCTGCCAGTAATGTGCACAGAGTTATACTCTCGTATATGGGACAGCTGTTGAAGGGCTGATCACAAGTTTGCCATGTAGGCATGCCACAGACACCTGTGGATAACCTGACTGATAACCACTGGGGCAGTACTGATTAGAGGATGTCTGCATGGAACAGGTATTGAGGGCCATGGATGACCTTTGTGGGTGTTAACATAGCCCTTACAGTTTCTGAAGACGTCTGCTAATGTATTGTTCTACTGACTGAGGACTATTCAGAGGTAATGTCCACCTTTTGACTGGATACAGTCCCTTTACCTATGTGGTGAACCACATACATGCCTTTTCTGACCACTGCCACTACTTGTTGCCTGAATGCAACATTGTTAGTATGCTGAGTACCCAGGTCTGTCATCACAGTAATTGTGTTTATGGGGTTGCTGCTGATGTGGGAAATAGTGGGGCCATGTCCTTGCCATATGGTATACTGACACTATTGTCTGCATTCAGCTTGAGGCCAGGGCCTTGGCACCATTCCATACCCACTGTATGGCCCATTGCAGTGTGTTAACAGCAGTTTTTGGCTCAATGACAGACTGCACACTACTTACAGTTGACACAGCCTTAGGCAGTACCTACATATGTGTGTGGTGCCTGTTAGCATTCATGCCTAGATACATGTGGGTCAGGGGAGCAGATAGTCACAGAGCCTTCACATGTCTACATATTGCATGCACAGAGGTGACACAGATTGTGGTTGCCCTTATCAAATGTGGACTGTGCAACACATCTTGTAGTAACGTGGCAGTTGGCAGGACATACCATACCCACAGCAAGTGCAACACACAGAATGTCTGTTGGTTTGCTAATGTGACAGTTTCTTTGTGTGTCATTACCTTAGCTTATGCTATTTGTCATGACATTAAGGTGCTTCTGATGTGCACCAACTGCTCTATGCAATTAGTAGACAACTTTATGAAATGTTTGTTGTCCTACACTCTGGGGACCTCTGTATTGTTTGAGTTGTTGTCACACATTACACCTTGCCAAACATGGACTGCAATCTGCAGGGTGGTAGAGATGGTGGCCATACCTCTCATATTTTGGCAGAATGTCCTGATGTTCGCCACATAATTTATTTCTGCTTGTCATAACATTGTGGTTTTCTGGCAAATTGGTGGAAAATCATGAAGGACTAACATTAGAGATTAATGATGGATATTGTCAAATCACAACCCATACCCTTTGGGAAATGCATTCAAATGCACAACCTGTTCTGGTATCTACTTTCTATGCGTGTCACAGCAATATGTGATGGTTGTGCTCAATGTTTGGTCTTTGCCACACTTTGCTGTATGGCGTTAACCAGATGTCTTTCTGTGAGGGGTTGAGAGGTATGCTGGTGTCCGTAACACAGTTAGACTGCTGCAAAGGGATATATATACATACATACACACACACACACACACACACACACACACACACACACACACACACACACACTCTCATGACCAGCCCTTGTTGACAGTAGAACCTCTACCTGCCTAGTGTTACATACGATAGTGCTATACACATAACACAAGCACCACAGAGCTACTATAGTTTTGCAGTGTCTGCCAGTACTGCTCAGGTAGGTCACATTTGCAGGTGCTGTTAGGATTGTCAATGGGGGGTTAACAGGCCCTTAACATGGTAGAAACATCTGAAACACACACAAACACTGCTGCATGGAGACATGCATTGAAACACACATGCTCACAGAGTTGCTACTTTTCAGATTAGAACACCAACCTGTCTTGTTATGTACAATACAGACCAACATGACTATTGCATGTACCACAGTGTCTTTGTGTTAGAAATTTGTAACTTTCCTTCTAAGGTGGTCACGGAAACTTGGTTCAGGGCTGTGGAGAGCACACCTGCCTTACCAGGCTATACCTCATTCCACACATTCAGACCCCAAAATTAGGTTGGGAAGACTAAGGGTGGTGGAGTCTCTATCTTCATCAAGGACAGGCACACCTCCAGACTGGTTTGCCAGCATGACACACTGGAACTACTCCAAGTACAACTGACAGTTGGCAAGACACCCATTCAAGTTATAGCTAGCTATAGACCCCCCTCCATGACTCAGGACACCAACTCCTCTTACCTGGATCTACTAGACTCCATCAAGGTACCCCCTGACACCTTAATCCTTGGTGACATCAACTACCCCACCATAGACTGGGTGAACTACTCTTGTACTAAACGCACTGTCTTAATGATTCCTTGACTTCATCAGCTCTAATGCACTAGACCAGCTCATCTCATCCCCAACAATGGGAGATAACATTCTGGACTTAGCTCTCACCAACATGGGTGACTGCTACACCATTCCCATAGTATGTTCTTCCCTGGTTAGATCAGATCATTGGACTGTCTCATTCAAAGTTTCTATCCCACCCAACACCCCCCAGCTAAAAAACTTATCAAAAGCTGACTACATCCTCCTAAGGGAGGTTATCTGTAGCTTCACACCACCGCCCCCCCAGAGGATGCAGACAGCTATGCTGAACAGTATGCCAATTAGGTTTACAAGCACCTGTACAACTGCATGGACTCAGCCATACCCAAAAGAACTAAAACCTGCTCCTAAAGGAAACATGATCCTGTTTGGTGGACATCCTCTATCAACAGGCTTTACAACAAAAGGAAAAGACTGTTGTCCAAGGGTAAAAGGGAATATATTCCAAATTGGAAAAACTCCCTCCTTAGCCTCAACAAGCAAATTAGATCACTAGTGAAAACCTCCAAGGCCGATTATGAATTGAAACTAGCCTCCATAAGAAAGGGAAACCATAAAGTCTTCTTCAGTTACATCAGGAACCTCCATGGCAAAGCCCAGGTTTGTTCCAAATTAGTACTTAACAGTATCACTTACACTGATCCTGTTGACTTAGCCAACCTGCTAGCAGATAGGTTCAGAGCAAACTTCACCCCCCTGTCCCCCAAAGGCCCTTTCAGGATCCCAGATACTGGTCCAGATCCTCACATCTCCATAGATCAAGTGTTACAGGCCCTATCCAATGTAAAAACACAGCTTCCATGGGACCTGATAGTATCCCAGGATGTATTCTACACTATCTCCAGCAAGAACTGGCTTTGCCATTGAGCACCCTATTCAACCACAGCCTAAGTACTGGCTTCATTCCAGCAGAGTGGAGAACACCATGGTCATCCCCTTGCACAAAGGTGGTGCCACTACTGACCCTGGAAACTATTGCCCCATTAGCTTGACAAGTCTGATCTGTAAAGCTATGGAGCATATTATTATGGATCTCATAAACAAGGACATAGGTAATCTCCAAGCACTTGACCCCACCCAGTTCAGATTCGTCGAGGGCAGATCTTGCCTGTTGAATCTGGTTGACTTCTTTGAGACTGTCACTATGGCCCTGGATGAGGGAAAGTCAGCACATACAGCTTACCTTGACTTGGCCAAGGCCTTTGACACAATCCCCCTTTCAGGCATCATCAAAAAACTAAAACAACTTGGTATAAATCCCTATCTCATCAGGTGGATGACAAACTGGCTCAGCGACAGGACCCTCAAATTCAAAATAGGCACCTCCACCTCTGATAGCAGACCTGTCACTATTGGAGTTCCCCAGGGATCTATCCTGGGACCCCTACTGTTTGGCATCTATTTCTCGGAGGTACAGGCAAAGACAAAAGGCCTGTGGCTGAACAAGTTTGCTGATGACTGTAAGTTGGGTGCTGTCATTGACTCCCCAAATGATGTTAACATACTGCAAGAGGGTCTCACAGCAACTAATGACTGGTGACAAAGTCATGACCTTAAGCTAAATGCAATAAATGTGTCATCATACCATTGAGCAAAAACACGACCCCTACTGATTACCACATCAACAGCAACCTCCTAAGCACACAACCTGTGGTGAGAGACCTGGGCACTCAGGTTGATAACAACCACACATCAGACCACCATGTAGCGGCAGTGGTCAGAAAAGCCTTTTACTTGGTTCATCTCATAAGTAAAGGGATTGCTTCCAGAAAAAAGGAAGTTATTACCTCTCTATACTCCTCCCTCATTAGACCAATAATTGAGTATAATACCCCATTTGGGATGTACCTCTCCAAACTTCTGCACCAACTGGAAAGGCCACTGAAATACCTCTTAAAGAGAATCCATGGCCTCCAACACCTGTCCTCTGCAGACAGGCTAAAATCACTATTACTCTACTCGGTATCATACAGATTGCTCAGGGGTGACCTCTGTCTCATCCACAAGGCAATCTCAGACCCTGCCTTACTAGAGATGCTCCATATCTGTAAGTCTAACTCCTCATGCACTACCCACTCAAAAGGCCTGAACCTAATATGTGACATTAACAAAACCTGCTGGAGAGACAGATTTGTCTCCCAGAGGCTGCCCCATCTCTGGAACAGACTTCCCTTACATGTCAAACAGACCATCTCAATGACCCTCTTCAAGCGCAACCTTGATGAGTGGATGGGACACCACAAATTCATCCCAGGGGCTCCACCTGTGTCTCTCATTGACAGCAGCGACAGATGCTGACTGACGTTTCTTTTTGGGGATACACTTTTGGCTAGGCTTGTAAGGGCCCGAGGGCCATTAGCCTAGTAACCTCCTATGATCCTACGACATCTGTAGGGGCACTGAGTAGGTTGGCAATGGTGGAGTTAACAGGGTGAAACAGGCACACAAAATGATATAACCATCGCATGCCAACAGGCATGACAGCCACAGGGGATATGCCTATAGACACACATATACTCACGCAGTTGGCAATAGTCAGACGAGCACCTACCTATCTACTTCTATGTAGTATAGTGCTACTTATGTATCGCATGTACCATGGGGATTATATGTTGGGGACATAAATCTATTACAGCAATTAATCTTGAGAATGCCTTCAAGAATGGTGGGATAAACCCCCCAAAATAGGGACACTTCTCACATATTTCTCTTACAAACCTAGACAAGTTATAGGGTAACAGGTTTTGCATCAGCATGAAGTTTCAGAAGGGTGTGATGTCTGAAGCTGACATGTCAGCTTCAGAAGGGTATGATGTCTGAAGCTGACATGTCTGTCATTATTTGTGCATCAACTCTGATGGATTTACCAATGATTTGACAGAAAACACCTGTTATGAGATACGGACCATATATGTTGCAAACATCTAGACATTCTGCATACATCTGTGCAGATGAATGGTATGGCCTATAAAGTTTCAAATGGTACATCTAAAGTGGATGACATCAACAGGCCCTTTAATGTAATGCCAATGGGGAGGGTGTCAGCAGGCCTTAAAATTGTATAACCAACACACACGACAGCCACAGGGGGTATGCTTCACAAACAAACCCATATACAGTTGGCTGTATTGAGATTCAAACTCTACTTACCTAGTTATACGTAGGATAGTACTACCTATTTATCACATATGCCATGGAGCTTATATTCCTAGAAAGTGTCCAACAGTGGATCTAAAGTGGATGACACGAACATGCGCTGTAAATTAATGCAATGGGGGTCACCAGAGTGGAACAGGCCTCAAATGGTATAGCCAATGCACACACATGAGATATGCTTCTCAGACACACACATACAGTATCATAGTTGCCAGTGGTGACATTAGAACCCCTACCTATTTAGTTGTCTGTACTATAGTGCTACATCCTTATTGCATGTGCCATGGAGATTATACAACTACAGAATGTCCAACAGTGCAGGCTAACACAGAAGGCCTCTGGCTAGCAAAGGTCACAGATGACTGAAATCTAGGAGCCATAGTCAAGTCCCCAAATTATGTGGACATCCTACAGAAGGGCCTCACTGAGACAGATGCCTGGTGTCAGAGCCATGGCCTCAAGCTCAATGCCAAAAAGTGCAGTGTCATCCCCTTTGGTAAAAACTCTGTACCCATGAACTATCACATAGGTAGCAATCTACTTAACACCGACTGTGTGATAAGAGACCTTGGGACCCAGGTGGACAGTAGTCTCTCCTTTGATAGTCACATCACCACAGTAGTCAGGAAGTCCTTCTATGTGGCACACTTCATCATAAAAGGGTTCTCATCCATGAAAAAAGAGGTCATTGTTCCCATCTACTGGAGAGCTCATTAGACCCATTATAGAGTACAATGCCCCTTTTGGAATGTACCTCACAAGACATCTGCAGCAGCTGGAAAGGCCACAGAAGTACCTCACAAAGAGGATTACTGGCCTCAAACAAATGCCCTACACTGACCCCCCTCAAAAAACTCCAGCTTTACTCCGTAGCATATCACCTACTCCGAGGTGATCTCTGCCTAACATATAAAGCTATGTCAAACCCAGAGCTGTTGGACATGCTACACCTAAAGAAATCCAAATCCCTCCAAGCTACACACTCTAGGGACCTAAACCTTGTCACCACAATAAACAGGACATGTTGGAGGATAGATTCCTGTCCCAGAGACTTTCCATACTCTGGAACAAGCTGCCCATCTATGTCAAGCAAAGTTCTTTATTAGTACTCTTCAAGAAAAATCTTGATGAGTGGATGGGAAATAGGAAATACACCCCTGGGATCACTTCTGTGTCTCTGCTCGACAGTGGCACAGGAAAATAACTTTCTTGGGTGGTGTAAGCCAGGGAATCTTGCTGGCTAGGCTTACATAGGCCCTTGGGCCAATTGCCTAGTACCTACCTATGAACCTATGAACCTATAAGGTGAATGACATCAGCAGACCTTGTAAAGAAGGGCAATGGTGGGTTTACTGGGTGGGAAAGGTCTCAAAATGCTTTAACCTAGAAACACACACACAGTTGCCAGTGCTGAGATTAAAACCCTACTTAATATGCATTATAGACCTACATATTTATCGCATGCACCACAGGCTTATACAGCTGAAGCAGGTCCAAAGGTGCTTCTAAGATGAATGGCATTGGAGGCCTTGTAAAGTAGGGCAATGGGAGGTTTACTGGGTGGAAAAGGCCTCAAAATGCATTAATCTAGAAACACACACACACACACACACACACACATGCACACACACACACACATGCCAGTGCTGAACCCTACATATCTAGTTGCATGTACTATAGTGCTACATACTTATTGTATGCGCCACAGAGCTTATATGGCTGAAGGGTGTCCAAAGGTGCTTCTAAGGTGGATGACATCAACAGGACTTGTAAATTAGGGCACTGGAAGGTTTACTGGGTTTAAAAGGCCTCAAAATGCTTTAATCTACAAACACAGTTGCTAGTGCTGAGATTAAAATCCCTACCTACTTAGTAGTATGACATACTTATCACATGCACCATGGAGCTTATACAGCTCAAGGGTGTCTAAAGTTGCTTCTAAGGTAAATGACATCAGCAAGCCTTGCACGGTAGGGCAATGTGAGGTTTACTCGGTGGAAAAAGCCTCAAAATGCTTTAACCTAGAAATACACACACACACACACACACACACACACACACACACACACACACACAAGTCGGGTGATGTGAGATTACAACCCCTACCTCACTACTATTACACAATGAAGCTCACCTTCATACTGGCAAGTGCCACTGGTTACAATTGCTGTGCCAAATGGCTGCAGCAGGACATCACTCTATGCCTTTTATGGTGTCTCTCTCTCTCTCTCTGTCTCTCTCTCTCTCTCTCTATATATATATATATATATATATATATATATATATATATATCTGTCTCTGCCTGTCTATAATTTATATATTTGTATATGTTACCTATATATATATATATATATATATATATATATATATATATATATATATATATATATATGTCTTATCACACTCAGCAGATGCAGATATATTACATATGTGCCACCTACAGATAGATGAGGCTAATCTTGTTTGATGGGGGTGAGGAGAGATGGTTAAGGTATAAATAGCTGTCTGTAGGCAAAGACATATATGGGCAACACAGTTGTATAGTCAGATGTGAGTTTAGACATGGGCTGTGATTCTCTAAGTGTAGGAGCATGCCCAGTATGACCTTCAATAGTAAGAGTGGGACTCCATTCCAGAGCCAGCTGTACTTTGGTCCGGGATTTTGTGTGCTACAGCCGATTGGCTGATGATATACTGACTGGGGATCTCCTGGCTGTGTGCTATCTCTATTAACTGAGTCGTGTCCTGGTGTGGGTACAGAACGCATTGGACTGAGCAGAGTTTTCCATAGTAAGTGTGGTATATTCTACATAGTACTGTGACTTCCTGGTATGTCAGTGGAAGACCAGAATAGAGTAATGTGATGAACCGCTAACATACATTTGTTTACTGACTCCAAACACTGCAGGGAACCTATGTTACTGCACAAATTGTGCTGGTGTGCACATTCTCCATTTGTCTGGCCAGTGGTTCCCCTTCCCCTTATATGTGTCTCTTTGTCCTTCTGTAGTCCAGTCACAGGCTTTGCCCACATTTGTTGCTGTTATGTATTTCTAGTTATGGTGTGAGTGGGGTAGAAGTTATAACATCACACACAGGGATACAGATTTCACACATCTGACTGTACCTGTTAGCAGGTTGTCCATCATTGCACCCCCTACATCTGCTGTGGTCCTCAGATAGTTTGTGTTGCAATATTATTATAAGGCTACATATTAGCCATAGCTGTCAAACTCATACAGACTGACATCTGGACAAGCCCATATATAACAGTCAGATACAGGCCCAGACATGGGGACATGATCTTAATATTGCTTTTCCAAACATAGACAATTGGTAGAACAGTTTTGTATTAGCTTGCATTTTCTTATGGGTATGACATCTGCCTCTCAACTGTCTGTCATTGATGTTTTCACATCAACCTTAATTGTTTTGCAGATAGATTGGCAGGCAAAAGCAATGTTATGACAAGCAGAACAGATATATGAGGCATACGTGTGGACATTCTGTGACACCCTGTCATTCCAGGGGTATGGATAGTGCCCACTGACTTGTTCTCAGTACTGACACAGTGATGTGGCAGCCATTTATAACCTGGCACTACACTGACTTGTCACAACCTGCTGTTCTACTAGGCATTGTGTAGGTTAGTCCAAGCTGTGTACTATCCATATGTGTGGCCCTCTGTCCCTTCATTGTCCAGCTTTCCTGCAGTAACAAATATTGACTTCTGGACAGTGTATACAATTCCTACCATAGGTGTAGCTGACATGCAAGATAGTTGGCATGCCCAGTTTCAAACCATGGATTCTGTCAACCACAGTACTGTATTTAGACCACTAAGCCACAACAGCCAACAGTAAATGCTGTCTATTTCCTGACAATATTACTCGTGCACATACATAGCACAGTGACCCCCTGAATATTGTGGACATGGAAAAAGTTAGCAAGTTGATTGGGACGTCCATGGGAATGTGTGGTCTGCTGCTATTACCCTACAAATGTAAATGTTACTGTATTTCTATGGGAACGCGTGTGTGTTGGGGGGCATACCTCTCAACTGAACACATTTCCACAGACTGTCCAGCTGTTTGCCTCATATTTTGGATCCATTTATCATAATATTGTGATTGTCTTGAAAAATACTAGCATATCATTAAAGACTGAAGTTAGAAAGTAATGACAGACATTTGAGTTTCAGACTTCTTACCCTTCAGAGACTTAATGCAACTGCGAGACCTGTTCTAATATTACTGTCTAAGTTTGTAAGAGCAATATTTCATAACTGTCCCTATTTGTGGGCCTTTGCCACATATTTCTTTATGGCTTTGTACAGATGACTTGTTGTGAGAGGCTGAGAGGTGTGTATGGGACTCCAACATTGACATCCATGTATGTGACCTATGACCCCGCAGTTTCTTAGTCCCCCACATATATTGCAGTGAGCTTTGCCACTTTGTGGACTACTGCATATTCTATGGCAGCCAGTATTTGGCAGACATTTCCTGTTGTCCTACATCACTGTCGGTTGTCTGCTCCTATCCAGGTAGCCCACCCCATTCCCTTGCATACATCCAGCAATACCATAGATAAGCCACCACAGTCTACTACTCCATTCATTTATTGTCAAGAAGAGTGACTTACTTTGTGCCTGTAGCAGTTGTGAGTGCAGTGCTTCATGGCTGACTCTGTTGGATGCACGCAGTACACACCCTATACAGGTAGTGTGATGTGTGTGGCATCCTTTTTGCTGTGTGTGAGTCAGAGTGAGATCTCAGTTCCTGGGTCCCTAGGGTGTCAGTGTATGTGCTATGCATTGCCTTTTTCCCAGGGTCAGGGTGTACTGAGCATGCCTACATCTGCCTACAGGGACAGGCTCAGGGGGTTCCTCCTCCAAGTCCCCTGTGCCTGTGGGGACCTTGGCAATGGTGAGAGGGCTGTGTGTCCCTTCCCTGTGATGTTCCTGCAGGATCACATTGTGTAGCATGGCAGATACTATGACCATGTGTGCACATGTGGCTGGAGAATACTGCAGGGCTCCACCAGATATGTCAAGGCAGCAGAACCGTGACTTGAGCAGCCCAAACACATACTCTACGATGTTCCTAGTTTGTGTGTGTGCCTCATTATGATGTTCTTCAGTGAGTGTGTGTGCATTTCTGATGGGTGTCATCATCCACAGTTCCAGTGCATAGCCAGCACCCCCCACTAGATGGCCATATGGGATGTCCTGCCTGGAAAATGCCTGGTACAACTGTGATGCATGCCAGATGTGGGAGTCGTGATAACTGCCAGGGCTGCCAGCACACACATTCATGATAACGTCCTGGGCATAGCACATGAGCTGGCAGTTGATGGAGTGATACCCCTTGCGGTTGATATAGATTCTACCCTCCTCACTGGGTGGTGCTTTGATGTGCGCATGACTGCAGTCTTATGGAACCCAGTACCTCTGGGTAGTGTGCTACATGGTGGAAGAGATGCACATATTGGTGGTCCTCTCCTTAGGGGTGTTGAGGAAAGAAATGTGCACACTGGCATGTGTTAGTATGACATCCAGGAACTGGTGGAGTACCCTGGATGCAGATGCCTGTGAGATTCCCATGATGTCCCTAGTAGGTCTTTGGAAAGTACCTGTAGCTAGTATTCTTAAGGCTATACATACCTTTGTTTCCATTGGGATGGGTTTCCCTCTGTTGGCTCTGAGTCTGAGGTGAGGGTGGCAGAGCTCAGTGAGTTGCTGTAGTATGTCCCTGTCCACCCTGTAGTGCTCTACTATCTCCAGCTCATGTAGCCCCTGAAAGGTTGCCTTGGGTCTAAACACTCTTCTCCTCCTCAGTCTGGGCTGGTTGTCATCATCATCATCATCATCATCATCACTGACCTCAGCCTGTAGCATGTAGAGATGTAGCAAAGCAGCAGCAGCCCCTATCATTTTGTCAGTTAAAATTCACAAGTGTGTACTCCAATGGTGTAGAGTTTGTGGGAAAAATCAGATTGAAGGGTGTCTGCATACTTTATACTGGTGTGCAGCAGATGCAGCCTTTGTAATTGGCTGACTATCATACATTCCACCTGCAGCTATATTATTGAGGGGTTTGAATGGGCCAGTGTGAGTGGCAGAGGGCTTATTAGTGATTTATAGCTAAGCTAGTTCCTTTTTTTTTATTTCCTCCACTTATAAGCCTCGCACAGCACCGCTTAAACCCACGGCTCCAGTGTAAACATTGCTCAGCAGATTTGACCCTCCCATGTACACGAGGATGCTTAGCTTTTCTTTAACTAGCTAACCACAGCTTGGCAGCCTCAGACACACACCCCTGCTTAGATGTGTTTAGCTGAATGCAAACAGGAGCCGCTGAGCTCCAATGTGTTTACACAAACCTTGACACACCTCCTTTTCATGTCAGCTGTCTCTTCTGCCCATACTAACATGGTTCTAGCCCTTACACAGTTAGTACCTGCGGACACAGTGGCTCATTTTCTATTCAATAAACTTAGCTCATTTACATACACCTAATTGCGTATACCCTATATACTGCACTACACCAGAGCCTATGTCCTAAGCAACAACTATAACCTGCCATTGTATGAGTCTGCATGCTGGCCAGTATAATGAGAAAATTTAATACAGCTTTAAATGTCATATTTTAAAATTAAAAAAAAATTTTTTGCAGACTAGCATGTTTGCAAGTCACTGCCCGCCACTTAAATGTGGCATATGTGATAAAAAAAAGTTTAATTTTTCATTAACTGCATCACTTTTAAACATCAATGGCCATAGTTTTGGTCATTTGCATGCCTACTGCACCTAATACATGCTTTTATTTGGCCTCTCACAGCCTCTGTTTTATTGTTACATTCCAGTACATGGTTACTAACCGCTTACATTTTTCCTGTAGACACAGCACCTACACTGATGTCTTTCTTTTTCCTGGATCACAAAATGACCTCATTACATGGTTTTTCACCAGCAGATGAGGTGATTTGCATTCCTTGATCGCTTCCATGTCAGCACCATGTCTGCATGCTCATGCACACCCCTAGCCCTATTTCCTGGATCACTCAGCGGCCATATTTCCTGATCGGGCCGCAACACTGTTCCTACATGGAGAATCGCTCCATGTAGGGTTTATTGAATTACCCCTAAAGTCTAACTACAAATGATTTGATTGTTGTCTTCTAGCAGCATCACTCTTTTTCTTCACAGGATGCGTTCATAGTGTAGGAGATAATGCACCACAAAAACATTATAGCAGGAAGCTGCACTGTATATAGGTGAAACCACTGAATTTAGCCTAAATTAGCACTGTGGCAAAAATCTGGCAACCTCACTATGCTACACATCAGTTATGGTAAATACTAACAAAAAAACACACCTGTACAAATGGAAGGCATTTATTTAAAAAGTAATTTTTAATAAGCATGTTCTATTCACGTGTTTTGTTTTATTTTTTTAGCAGTCCTATACATTGGTCTTGACTCAAACTGCTTTTTTTTTTTTACTTTTGTGTAGAAATGCTATTACTGCTTGCCTCTGATTTCTTACATGGGGCTTAAAAAAGTCATCAATACTTTTGTCTTTTACATAAGTGTACAATGACAGTATACTATTCTAACACTGGATGAAAATTAATAACATTAAAATGTGCATGGTATCCATTCACACAAAGTACGTGTTTTCATATTTTTTATTTTTAAGTGAGATCTTCTCAAGCAAACAGCATTATGCCCCACCTGACAGTGCAGATTATCAATCCTCTGAGCTATTAAAAACCTGCTTCCTGTAAGTAATAAGATTTGATTCCTTCTATGTCCATTTGCCTATTGTTTGACTCCAAGCAAATCGCTTAGCCAAACAGTGCTCAGGGGTTGCTCCTGGAAAAAGGACAAGTGTGCCCATAGGGCTTACCCAGTTAACAAATTAATAAAATAAATAAACCTTCTCTAGACAATAAGAATGATTCTTGATGTCTGGATATGAAAAGTGTAATTTGTACTGTATGTTTAAAGTGCAAATACTAAGCATTCACTTCTGATAAAGACCCAATGAAAAATACACAAAATGCAGTTTCAAAAATGGTCCCTCTGCTCACTTTGCTTTCTGTGATCAAATTAAAACAGACACATTCATGGACTTTTCTTCTGTCGTGTGAATGTTGACACGCTAAAATGCATTTGTCAGTCACTTTTGTAAATAAAAATGTTCAGAAATGCTTGCATGATCTGTGACATCCTTGCCATGGAGGTCTGCCTTACTATTTACAAAGACTATCCTACACAAGAGTGGAGTCACACACTACACTATGGCATTCTTTGTCAACTTTTCATTTGCTTAACATTGCTGTTAGACAACTGTTTGTGCTGAACTATTAATAGTGATACACTGAATGAGGCAGAAAATGTTTCAAAACCAGATAAGCAAAATGCACTAGGGATTATAAAACCATAGTCCCCATGATGTTGATAAGGAAATAAGTGACAATAGTCATGCATTGAATAACACAAAGTGGATATAATTTTCTTGGTTGATTTAAATGTCAGGCATTAACTGGATGACATTTTATGCAGCCACATATCAGCTTCAATATCTCTCTTTATGTTTTGTTAAATCATAAGCTTCAACATGCTTTGGAACCCACTCGGGTGGAAATAATTGATGCTCGGACTCTTAAAACTGGAAAAAAGAGAATATTACATACCACTGGGTGCCTAGAACCAGCAAATCATCTGTTTCAAAATAAGTTTAATCAAAGGGGTAAGCCATACCAGATCAAAGGTGGTGAGCCTTATGAGGACTGCTCTTCAGAAAAAGGGGAACTGATCCAAAAGGTATGCAACAATATTCTGGATATGGAGATTATATTACACAGAAACACAGAAACATAAAATGTGATTTTAGGTTGTTCTGGTACATTATTTTTTTTCCAGGGTATTCATTACTATGTTGTGTGCACTGGGTACCATCCAAGTTTTACTCTGGAGTGTGACTCATAAAGGGACAGCATTCCGTAGTTTACTATGTGGAGGGAGTACCAACTGTCCAAGTAGCTGGACTCTGAATGTACAGCACATGGTGACTGGTGTGCACTGCTTGTAAAGGCTATTAGAGGCATTCAGTTCTGTCTAATTCTCTCATTATTACTACACTGTATCAAAAACAGATAAGCAAAATATTTTTTTTCTGTCAGCTTATAAAATGAACTGAACTAATATACAAATATACCTCCACCCAATGAAATTTGCACAAAAAATAAACACAACTCTTGCAGAAAATGCATGTGCTTGTATAAACTGTAATTTTGATGTAGAAGTAAACTAATTTTCTTACATGAACATCTGCCATTTTCCTAGTCTACATGCCATTTGCAGTGCCATGGTCCAAAACTCCACATGCCATTTCATAACTGTAAATGTGAGTTTGTTATAAAACATTATGACTTCTTTCTGTAGTTAACATAAGCACTGCAATAACTGTGTTAATGCATTGTAATATGATTTCACAAGAAGGTTACCAGCACTTCCTGACTAGTAGTGATACCTGATGTCTCTAGCTGGCATAGCACTATGTTTTGTGATAGCACTCTATGGCCAGGTACAGTTCAAAAACTTTAATGGCACCCACAAAACTGCAGGATATGAGTACACTTTCAATATTTCCCTTTCAGCATTAAATATTCAGTATATCAGAGTTTAGTGTACCAGTTCCTTCATTTCACTTCCCCTCATTTTGAGTTCTTTCAGTGTACTTGCCCTTTATATGCCTGGCCTACAGCACGTGCTCATACGTGAGCATTGCCAATATGTCACGCATTCTGTTTACATGATGTGCTCATGCTTGCAAGTACCTTTACAGACCTATAAACACTGTTAGTGACCATGAAAAGGTGCATGCAAATGTGTAGGAGTGATGAGCAGCATCCATTCGATTAGCGCTGCTGCATATTTGTGCTAACATGCTTACATCAGGTAGGCCTAGAATGGTGCCTGTATTATTCTTAATGAATCACAGGGAGTATTTGTATAATTCAGTTTGTCACCAGAATTTTAACAGGTATACTCAATGTTTTATCTTGACATGCTTCAGCTGTTTTTGCTCATTTGACAGCTTCTCAAGCCATATCTGCTCAAGTATTTGTGTGATCAGTCTTTGTTTGTTTGTTGATTATAGTATTCTATAAACAATTAAAGATATGGTATTTACCATTCTTTGAGGTGAATCGGTATGTAATAAGAGGAATTAATTGCTTGACTTTAGGAATGACTATTTTTTGCCCAAGTTGTAGTCACCTTGGAATGAGACGATATTCCACCCATACAAGGAGTGTAGAGGAACAAAAATGCTTATTCTTAAGTATTTCATGTTTGATAGAAATTTACAGTTATTCTTATGTAAATAAGTTTAGAGTTCATGTGTCCCCAGTAGAGTAGGTTTCATATGGGAATTTAAGACTTGTTGTGTTTAGTGGTCATACCTTTTTAAGTAACATAGTAAACCTTCTAAGTAACACATACCTTTTTATTGCTGTCAGGCTAAGTTCTTATATAAAATCTGCCATTCTAAGCTATCATAGTGCTGTGAGATGTATGCTCTTGCTATGCACATTCTGGTTAACAATGAGCAAAAATACATCTTGTGTTATAAGACATACATCATTTTGTATACATATATATAAATATATATGGGTCTACCTGACAATCTCAGATTATCGAATCCCATTTTGTTGACACTCAAAATATCGAATCTCACTTCATCGAAGCAGCGGAACAACAAAGATCTTCCCAGGGTAAGTAGACTGTTGTATCAGACAGTGAACTTTGCCCTTTTCCCATCTGTAGTGTGCTCTCAGAGTTGATCTATTTAGTTAGGGGGGTGTGGGGAGTGCAGCCCCCCACACTGGGAGTGTGGAGGGCATAGCCCCAACCTGGGTGGGTTAGGGATGGTACGGTTTGGGTTTTTTTTGTGTAACTGGTTACTTACCCTGGGTGGCCCTTCATTGTTCCGCTCATTTGATGATGTGGGATTTCAATATTTTCAGTGTCAACAAACTAGGATTTGATAATATGGAATTTCGATAAATATATATATATGTATATAAAATATGGTTTACTATCAAAATGTCAACAATGATTCCACAAATAATGACTTATGTGAATGAAAATGCCAAAAATGACAATATTGAACAGTCACAAGTACGACACCTTCAAAACACTGACTGTTCGATGTCGACATTGTTGACATTATAAAACGTACCTTGACTTCCGGTAACTGTCTACTCTCGTTTTTGCAGGGGGGGCAAGCCTGCCTGCACTCCCCCATGTAGGAGGCTGTGCCCCCACACTCCTTGCTAATTATATACTACAACTCTGAGATCGGACTACAGTGAGGAACAGGGCAAAGTTCCCGATCCCCACTGTAGTGTGATGTACAATCGAAATATCTCAAATTGCCGTTATGATAACTTTGAAAACTATTTATTTATTTATTGACATTTGTTAACCAGGTTGATCCTGTTGGGCTTTTGGGCCCTTTTTCAGAGTAGACCCGAGGAGAAAAGCTCCAAAATAGATGATATACAAATACATTACAAGTTTAAACAATTGTACAGTCAAGGCTAAGATAGTAGATTATACATATATACAAGTTACACAGAGTGCAAATACAGTAGTGTGTGTGCAAATGCATCAGGCTCAGAGGGAAAGCAAACAATCAAACAAGTATAGAGACAAGTACAAATTTACTATTTTGCACAGGGGGTTCCTGTGCAGTCAACTAAACTTAAAATAAAAAAAATGGAGAAAGGAGCCTATCTTACAGGGAGATGTGGAAAAGATAGTAGAGTGAGTCACCAAGGAGTGACGCACCAAGGAGATTGAGGGGGGAATTAGGTTGGGTCGAAGCAGGGGCAGGTTTTGGAGTTCCGAAGATGAGGTTTTAGTTAATTTTTAAAGTGTGAGGCGTGGGTGATGGAGCAGATGTGAAGAGGAAGTTTGTTCCAAGCTCGTGCGGCAGAGTGTTTGTACAGCAACTTACCTATGTTTTTTTTTGGGTTAGTAGATGTCTAGTAGTTTCTGGCTGGAAGTACGGAGGGTTCAAGATGGAGTATAGGGAGAGATCAAGGAAGAGAAAGAAGGGCAGGCTGAAGGTTTGTAGATAATAGAGTGTAATATTTGGAATTGAGATAACTGCAGTTGTTGGGGGAGTTCTAGTCATTGGAGAGAGTTTAGTGAGATACAGTGATGAGTCTTGTAAGAGGAATTAGTAATACATTTAGCTATTTTATAGTATGCTTGTTGAAGTTTGTTTAGGGTTGTGGCCTGAATGTTGGTGAGACCTGGGGTGGCATATAGGAGGGAGGGGAGGAGGAGAGCTTGTCCTAGGGTGAGTCTAGAATTGGGGTTTAGGAATGTTTTGTTCTGATAGAGTAGACCCAATTTCTGATGTGTTTTCTTAATACATTGGAGTATGTGGAGGTTAAATTTTAGTTTGTCATCAATGATGATCCCTATGAGTTTAGTATGGGTGTCTGGTTGGATAACTGTGTTGGAGGATTTGATAGTAAAAGTATTTTTAAGCTGAGAAAGAGAGTGGGGGAGGAAGAGTAGTACTTTAGGCTTTTTTGGGTTTAGTAGGAGTAGGTTGTCTGAAAGCCATTTTTCAGTGGATAGAAAGGCTTGTTGTGTTAGGGAGCGGAGCTCAAAGATACTGCTTGAGGTTGGGATAAGTGTTGAATCATCTGCGTACTGAATTAGGGAAGATTCTTTGCAAGAAGTGAAAAGATTATTAGTGAAGACATTAAACAGGAGGGCACCTAGGATGGATCCTTGAGGCACCCTAGTTGAGACAGGGAGGAATGGAGAGGAGGAGAGCCATTTAATTGAGTGCTGCCTACTGGATAGGTTTCTAGAGATCCAGGAAAAGGAGGTGGAAGATAAGTTGAGGTTGGCAAGCTTTGTTAGTAGTAGAGGATGTGAGACTGTATCAAAAGCTTTAGAAAGGTCAAGGAAAAGACAAGAAGTCAGTTTATTGTTGTCAAGAGCCTCGGCAATAGTATGGGTGAAGGATAGAAGAGCCGTAGTTGTACTGTGGTTGGGGAGGAATCCATGTTGAGTGGGGGTGAGTAGGTTGTGCTGGAGGAGGTGCTTTAGAAGCTGAGTGTGGATACACTTTTCTAGGATTTTAGAGAGGGGAGAAAAAATGGCTATGGGATGGTAGTTAGAGGGGTCAGTGGAATTTCCACCTTTATGTAATAGAATAGTAAAGAAAGATTTCTACAAGGTGTGCACAGTGGCTTTGAGGATAGATCCGTTGATTAGAATAGATACAGGGTATGCAGTAGATTCAGCAGCAAGTTTGTGGAAGGAAGAAGGTAGGTTATCTGTGGAGGGAGAACAAGGTTTGAGCTTAAGGAGGAGAGATTTGATATAGGATGTGGGAATGGGGTGAAAGGAAAAGGTAGTTGAGTTTAGAAGATTTGGAGGTGGAGCAGAAGTAGAGTTAGATTTAAAGGGTAGGAGATTTTGGATACTGTTAATGAAGTGTTGATTAAGGAGAGCAGCAATTTCCAGGGGGATGTATTTGGGCATGGGGATGGGTTTGAGGGACTACCTGGAGAGAGAATTTTGTTCAGGGTAGACCAAAATTTGTGAGGGTTGGATTTGTTTGAGCTAAGCTGAGCTATAGTATGACTTTTTATCATTTGTAATATGTTTTTTTGTTTGGTTTCTAAGTTGTTCAAATTTGAGTAGTAAGGGTTGTTGTTTAGTTTTGGTCCAAGCTTTCCATGCTCTGTCTCTTTGATGCATAAGGGACCTAGTTTCTTTGGAAAGCCATGGTGCCTGGTTTGATTTTATTCTAATCTTTCTAGTGGGAGCTAGATAGTCTAGAGTGTTAAGAAAGATGCTATTGAATGTACTTACTGCATTGCTGAGAGGTAGTTCTTTAAGGATGGACCAGTCTATGTTAGCAAGAATATGGTTAAAATGGTTGGCATTAAAATGGGATAGTTTATGGCAGTCTTTAGTAAGATGTGATTTGGGAGTTTGGCAGGAGTATCTGAGAACAGAGGTAGGGAGATGGTCACTAAGGAAGTCTGGAAGGGTAGTAGGGTTGTGGTAGTATTGGGGGAGTTAGTAAGGATCCAGTCAGTGGTTGAGCTGGATGAGGAGTTTTTGTGAAAGCGGGTGGGGGCTGAGATTAGTTGCTGGAAACCATGTAAGTTGATACTGAGTTATGGAGAGTCAGAAATAAGTTTGGACCAGTCTATGTTCATATCTCTAAGGATAAGGGTTTCATAGGGTACTGAGTGGGAGAACCAGGATAAGATATTTTCTAGTATGGGCAGGTTGTTTCCTGGGGGGAGATAAATGGAGGCAATAGCAAGTTTTTGCTGGGATTCAAGTGGCAGTTTGCGATGATAAGTTCAGTTGGGTGGAATTCTGGAATATGTAGAATGGTTATGCCACCTCCTTTTTTGGGAACTCTGTCTAAGCAGTAGATGTTGTAGCCTGGTGGGAGTATTTCGCTATTGGAAATATGTGGTTTGAGCCAAGTTTCTGACAAGGAAAGAATATAAGGTGTAGTGTGAGTTATTCATGCATGTAAGTCAGTGGTTTTGTTAGATAAGCTTTGAATATTGAGAGAGTAAATAGTTAGGTGCTTAGGTAGGGATGTATTTTAAGTTTGTGGATGTGCATGGTTGGAAGTATAAGGGGAGAAAAGGGTGGGAGTTGTGTTAGGTATAACTTGAGTGTTGGGGTAGGAGGAGGGGCCAGGGTTGTGAATGGATGTCGCCAGAGCAGAGTAGGTTATTTGGGAGAAGAGACAGTATAGTAATAGGTAAGTTAAGTTTGTAAAGCTTAGGTTTAGATTTGATGGTAGGTTTGAGGATATGGAGTAAATAGAATTTGTGTAGACATGTAGTGGGTAAGTTAAATAGAGTTGTGGAGATAGTTACAGAGTGAGTAGATAATGGCTTGTTGTATGTGCAGGAGGTAGGAGAGAGTAGGAATGGGTTGGGTAGGTGGCAGTGGTAAGAAGTATTGAGAGAGAGAGAATAAGGAGTATGATAGGTATGAGAAGGTGTTTCATATTTAAGTCCTGAGGAGTAGGAAATATATTTGACAAATGTAGATTACGTGAGAGATATAAAGTAAGAGAAATGGGCTGAGGATTGTGGATTTAGCTGGAGGCAGTTAAAGATTGAAGGATGGGACAGGAGAGGGGTGTGAGGTATTTGCAGGAAGTGTTGTAAGAATGGAGGTTGGGATAGGAAGGGGAGGGACTGGTTAGAGGTGGTTAGGGGTTGAAAGGATAGGACAGGAAGGGGTATATGTTTATTTGCAGAAAGTGGTGCATGATTGGAGGTTGGGGCAGAAAGGGGAGGGAGTGGTTGTTATGAAGGAAATTTTAATTGTAATGGGGTGGGTGAGAATGGGGGTAGGGTAGGAGAGCATGGTGAGCCCAAGCACAGTGAGGGTGAACAGAGCAAGGCTACCCCTCCACCAGGACTAATGAAATATTTAATAAAGCTATCAGTCATGCAGTACAATAAATAGGTCAGTATGTAACTGTAAATCTAATAATGCAAAAAGACTTAACAGCTCTGAAGTAGGGAGAAAGTACTGGTGGCTCTGCTTAAGTCTAAGTCAGGAGACACACAAGACTACAACTCTGATAGAAAATTACAGGGGACAGGTTTGGAAGGAAACTTTTATGGAGCAGACAAGGTTAGATATGGCTCGACATTTACGATTCGGCCTGAAATCAGCCAAGGTAGTGTTTTACCTGCATGTCTGCTGCCATCTAGTGGTAAGCAGAAGAAGTGTACAATTAAGGTAACCTTCATTGCAAAAAGGGAAAAAAATGCTACCGGGAGTAGTAGTACAAATGAGAAAACTAAGTAATCTAGTGTATTGTCTTTCTTGAAAACTGCCTTTCAATAATCTAAGTTTGCATAAAGGAATTTGAGATTTTGTAAACCATAAAATATATATAATCTAGGGTGGTGCAGTGATGCAGCGGTTAACATTGTCACCTTACAGCAAGAGGTTATCCAGTTCCATTTTTGTTGTTTTTTGAAGTTCGAGTTTTTGGAAATGTGACCATATTGTCTTCAGAATAAGAATTTCGAGTTTCTGAAAACTCGAGCTTCTGACATACACCTATATATATATATATATATATATATATATATATATATATATATATATATATATATATATATATATGCATATAGCCGAGATCATATGATCGAACAGTTTAATGTTTGAAAATGTGAAAAAAAAGAAATAAACAAAAAAAAAAATAAACAGTGCTAGCAGGCAGGCAAGCCCCAATGCACCCCACGCACCCCACTATTTAAATATACCAACGCCGAGATCGCACTGCAGTGTTGTAAAGGGAAATCTTCCTGTTCCATGCTCTATGGAGATCTCCATTCAGACTGTTAGAACTTTTAAAAGTTCGATCATATGGTCTCGGCCATATGAAAGTCGAGCTTTTAAAAGCTCGACCTTCTGAAGGAGACCCAGATATATATATATATATATATATATATATATATATATATACACACACACACACACATATATATATATATATATATATATATATATATATATAGGTCCACTATGTAATTTTGAAATATCCCAATTTCGAGATTCATAAACTCGAGTCCAGAATCTCTAGATTGTGAAATCTCAAAACTAAGCAGTGAACAAACAAAAAGAAAGAAAACATGTAAAACCATGTTTTTGGAGGGGGAAGCCCCCCTGCACCCCCCACACCCCCTGCAACTTAAATATACTAACTCCGAGATCACGCTACAGTGAAGACAAAGGTAATGTTCCCATTCTGTGCTTTATATTGTATTGCCATTCTCTTCACTGTAGGGTGATCTAGGAGTAAGTATATTTAAGTTGCACGAGGTGTGGGGGGTGCAGGGGGCTTGCCCCCCCCCCTGCAAAAAATGGTTTTACATGTTATCTTGTTTTTTCTTTTTTTTAGTTCACTTCTTAGTTTGGAGATTTCACAGCCTTGAGATTGTGGACTCGATTTTATGAATCTCAAGATTGTGTCATTTCAAAATTAAGATGTGGACCCATATATATATATATACATATATAGATATATATATATATATATCTATATATGTATATATATATATATATATATATATATATATATATATATATATATATATATATATATATATATATATATATATATATATATATATATATATATATGGGTCTGCTTAAAATTAACAAAAACCCTCTTACATGAAGATGAAATTGCCAAGACAACATTGCCAAACCTGAGTTTAACAAATGACTGGATTGTCGAAATTTACCCAGGGTAAGTATTCAGTTTTCCAACATGGGTAAATGTGCCCTTTTCCCACTGTAGTGTGATATTGGAATTGGTATATTTAGTTAGTTGGTGTGGGGGCACAACATCCTACATTGGGCGGAATGGGGGTCGTAGCACCTCACCTGGGTGGGTTGGAGATAGTGCAGTGTGTCTTTTCTTTTTTTTTTGAAATGTTGGATGAGGGAATACTTACTTTGAGAAAAGTTTCAGCAATCCAGTCATTCATTAAATTCAGGTTTCAGCAATGTCATCTCGGTGATTTCATTTTCAGGTAAGTGGGTTTTCGTTAAGTAGACCCATAGATAGATAGATAGATAGATAGACAGACTATATATATATATATATATATATATATATATATATATATATATATATATATACATATGTATGTTTTCCTGAGTCAGGAATACTTTTGGGCCATGTCCAGTGACAGAAATAAATGAAGAAAAGTGATAACCAAATGACCACTCACAAATCTTCCAAAACATACAGATTACAGACACCTTTGCAAATCAGTAAACAAAAATAACATTAAACAAGAATTCACTACAGTTACCATACTATAAATATTTATATAAAGCACTAGGCATAGGGCTCAATAACATGCATGTGATTTGTCACGGAATGTAATGGCAAGTCAGAAGATTGAGTGTACTACAAATAGGTTCATAGGTTCATAGGTTGGTACTAGGCTATCAGCCCTAGGGCCTATACAAGCCTAGCCATAATAATTCCCTGGCTATTTCTTCCCACATTATTTACTTTCCTGGACCCCTGTCTAGCAGGGTGACTGACGTGATCCCTGGGGTGAATTTCCTTTCTCCCATCCAAACATCAAGGTTCCTCTTGAAGAGGTCCAAATAGGCACTCTGCTTGACATGTATGAGCAATCTATTCCAGAGTCTGGGGAGTCTCTGGGTCAGGAACCTATCCCTCCAGCATGTTTTGTTTATTGTGATGACAAGGTTCAGATCCCTGGAGCGTGTAGCTCTGAGGGATTGGGATTTCTTTAAGTGTAGCATGTCCAACAGCTCTGGGTTTGACATGGCCTTGTATGTTAAGCAGAGATCGCCTCTGAGTAGACGATATGCGACAGAGTATAGCTGGAGTTTTTTAAGGTGGTCAGCGTAGGGCATCTGCTTTAGGCCTGTGATTCTTTTAGTGAGGTATTTCTGAGGCCTTTCCAGTTGTTGCAGATGTCTTGAGAGGTACATACCAAATGGGGCGTTGTATTCTATAATGGGTCTAATGAGGGATGAGTACAGTGGGACAATGACCTCCTTTTTCTGGATGAAAAGCCCTTCGTGATGAGGTGTGCCACATAGAAGGATTTCCTGACTGTTGTGGCGATATGGTTATCGAAGGTGAGACCACTGTCCACCTGTGTCCCTAAGTCTCTTATCACACTTTCTGTTTTTAGTGTACTGCCACCTATATGGTAATTCATGGATACATGTTTTTTCCCAAAGGGATAACAATACATTTCTTGGCATTGAGCTTGAGCCCATGGCTCTGGCACCAAGCATCTGTTTCTGTAAGGCCCTTTTGTAGAGTATCCACATCATTTGGGATTCAATAATGGCTCCCAGTTTGCAGTCATCTGCAAACTTTGTTAGCCAGAGTCCCTTAGTGTTGACCTGTACTTCAGAGAAGTAGATGCCAAACAAGAGCGGCCCCAGGACTGAACCCTGAGGTACTCCACTTGTCACTTGTCTGGAGCTGGATTTGGAGTCGGCTACTTTTACAGTGTGGGTTCTATCAGTAAGCCATTTAGCAACCCATTGGGTGACATAGGGATTAATACCCAACTTAGTAAGTTTATCTATGATTCCAGAGTGGGGGATGGTGTCAAAGGCCTTGGTAAGGTCTAGATAGGCTGTGTGGACCACCTTACCCTTGTCCATGGCTCTGGAGACTGATTCAAAGAAGTCAATCAGGTTCAGGAGACAAGATCGGCCCTTCACAAACCCAAACTGGGTGGGGTCCAGTGTTTGAAGGTTGCCAATGTCTTTGTTTATAAGTTCCATGATAATACGCTCCATGGCCTTGCAGATAAGGCATGTCAGACTGATGGGACGGTAGTTTCCGGGATCCAAGGTGGAGCCGCCTTGTGGATTGGGATAACTGTAGCTCTGCGCCACTCAGTGGGCACGAAACCTGAGGTGAGGCTATGATTAAACATGACACTTAGGTGAGGTGCCAGTTCATATTGTAGTTCATGTAGTACACAGCTCGGGATGTCATCTGGTCCCATGGATGCTGTATTCTTGGCTTTAGAGAGTGCGTTTTGCACCTGTGTGGCCGTTATTACTGGAATTTGGCAATCTTCCGGTATTGAGATGGGCCATTTAGGGGGTGAGAGGGCGGTGAAGTTGGCACTGAATCGATCTGCCAGGATATTGGCAATATCCTTTGGATCAGTATATTTATTGCCATTCTGTTTTAGCTCAGAGCAGATCTGAGCATTGCCATTTAGATTCTTGACATAGTTATAGAATGCTTTGTGGTTGTCTTTGGAATCTTTGGCAATTTTATTTTCATAACTAGCTTTGGAGGATTTTATGAGGCATCTCAGTTTCTTACTGAGGCTAGTAAGGAGTTTTTGCATCCTGGGATTTTCCTCTTTTCTGCAAAAGTTTCTTCCTTTTGTTGTAAAGTTTGTTTATGGCAGGGGACCACCAGATTGGCTTCCTTTTTTGGATGAGAGCATTTTGGTTCTATTTGGGATGGCACGATTCATGCATGAGTGGATGTGCTCGTACAGTGCCTTAGTGTAGGATTCAGCAGTTGAACTTTCAGTTCCGTCTGCATGGGTGTCATGAAGTTTGTCACTTCTGACTTGAGTAGCATGAAGTTGGCTTTGGAGAAGTTTTTATGGTGGTTTCTTTACTGGGGGTGGGGTGGGATGTGGATGTTAAGGGTGATTAGCTTATGGTCAGACCTGACTAACGAGGGGTGACCATAGGTATGGAGCATTGATTTGCCATGTTGGTAATGACCAGGTCTAGGATATTGGAGCCCCTGGTGGGACTATGGATTAGTTGATCCAGGGCATTGGAATTTATGAATTCCAAGAACCGTTGCGCAAAGGTGTTGGGACATGAGTAGTTTTCCCAGTTAATGGCAGGGTAGTTAAAATCACCCAGTATTAGGGTGTTTGGTTCTATCTTAATATTTTCCAGTATGTTTTAAAAAGGTGTAGTGAGAATCTTGGGGTATGGTGGGGGATCTGTAGCAAGCTACAATTTGGATTGCAGTCTTACCTAGTGTTAGTTGCACTTGGAGAATTTCAGACACATTGTGTTAGCCAACTAGCCTGGTGGTGTGAATATCCTTGGTGAATATTGACACTCCTCCACCTTTAGTGTTTCGGTCCTGGTTTGGTGGCCGAAAAGTGTGGTAAGAGTTGTAGCCTGGTATTGTAGGGGTGCTCTCTGGAGCCTTGAACCAGGTCTCAGTTACTGCACAGATATCGATGTTCTCCATTTTTAGGAGTGCCTCGAGAGAGTGCATTTTGAGGTTTAGACTTCTAGCATTGAGTAGCATTACCTTCAGATTTTGCATGCTTGTACGGTGGTGGTTTTGTCCTTTGAAGTTTGCCTAAAAAAGGCACTATAGGGGTGGCAAGAGCCTTAGCCAGTAACCTGAATCCCAGGGGCAACAGGTGCAGACCATCTCTGGCAAAGCATCGTGGTCTGTCAATCATGTCATCCCAGGCAGACAGATACTGGATCCCCTTTGAATGACACCATAAGCTTAGCCAATTGTTGAAGTCAATCATTTTATCTTTATATTGTGGTATCATTCTGGGCGAAGGCAGGATGCTACTCAGGGCTAGGGTCATACCTGCCTGGGCCACATGATCCGAGAGCTCTTCCATGTCTCTTTTCATGTAGTCCAGGGAGGTACGTCTCAAGTCATTCACTCCAACATGGACAATGACAGAGTCATATTTGTACTTGTTGTGGAGTGACTTGAGTGCATGCGTTATGTGGTGAATCCTGGCACCCGACAGGCAGCTGACTGTAATTTTCTCCTTATTCAACCTGGTGAGAGGGACATCAGTGTGCTGGACTATAGAGTCACCTATGACTAAAGTGTTAGGTACATTGTCTTGCCTTAGGGGCTGTTGCTGGGTGGCACACTGGTGTTGTGAACTATGTGACACATTGGTTGTGATTGGTGTTTGTTTGCGTTTCAGCTTCAGAGGTCTTTGTTGCTTGGGCAGGTTACAGTTAAGGGCCTCTGCATATGTGGATTTAGTGTTGCTATATGTGGGTGTTGGTGGTGCGGGTTTAGAAGGGCTATGTGTTGCTTGAGGTGTAGTGTGGGTGTTAACCTTCTCCTCTTGACTGTTTAGCACAATCTTGGGTGGAGAGAGCTTTGCTTCCATTTTGGCTATGTTAGTGCATCTCTCACAGGTTGTAGTATTGGGTGGTAGGAGGGGAGGGTTGTCTGTGTACATGAGGCAATTGCTGCATTGCCCTAGTATGCCCAGATTCACCAGGTGGACAGGAGAAATCACCGAAAGCTGACCCTTGGACATGCCTGGTTTGGGGCTTTTTTTTTTCTTTGTAAAGTACAGGAGCTGTTTCCTTAGCAAGGTACTTTGCAATTATAGGCTGTTTAGTGCCTACTATTAATTTCTCCTTATTAACAAGGAGAGTTCAGTGTTTGTATGAGTTTAAGGCTTCCTAGTGCTTTCCAGCAGGTATTAGAGAAAGTGCTAGTCACAGGGATGCTTAAAGGTAAGATTGAAAAGAATGCACTCTGCAGTGTGCACTACAGAAGTTAGATGTGAAAGTAGGTAACTTGAGTTTTACCTATTTAAAAAGTTAAGGTTTAGTGGAGAGTAATTATTTTTAAAACAGCAAGATGGATTGAAAGAATCATGGCAAAGTACATGAATAAATGAACACAGGGTGGGCAGGTCATCTTGGCCTTTATTATTTTATTAATTTGTTAGCATCTAAGGTGACAGTGTATGTTCCTCATACATATAGTAAAGGGAATAATACATATGGTACAGCTGTACTAGTTTGTGGAAGAAGTTCATTTTTTAAGACATACCACTCCTGACATCAGAGTTGCACAAAGGTAATTCTCTGTAAATCTTCCTTGCGCTGCTTCTGGCTACCCATGAGGATTGCTAGCCTACTAATTCCTGCATGTATGTATATATATATATATATATATATATATATATATATATATATATATATATATATATATATATATATATATATATATACACATATATATATATATATACACATGCACACGCATAGATATTATACATATATTTTTTTTCTTTTTTTTTGGCCTTTGCTTTGCCAGCTGCATGTCTGTTTCCATTTAATGGGTATTGGACTCACCTTACAGGAATCATTCCACCCACTGTTAGATATTCTGTACTCAGCCACGTCTCTCTATGTCATTAGTAGTCACTCAGAAAAACATTTCTCTGTAAAATTACTTTTTTGCACGGATCATTAGACATTTACAGGTAAGAAGCACAAGCACCAGGTTTAAATTGTCTTTAATTTGGTAAATAACATGAATATTGATCAAGCAATTTTACAGCTAAAATAAATATCAATCATTCTTCTCATTTTGTATATCTTCAAACACTTTATTTTTTTATTTGTTGATCAGGGTAAACTATTGATTAGCCCAGGAGCACTGGTTGGTTAAGGGAGCTCCTCAAATTCACCAAATGGAGGCTAAGGGAATCAAACACTTGACCATAGGAAGTTACTCCTTAACAGCTCATAGTCTTAATTGTCTGCACTATTTGACAATTTATTTTCCCCTTGCTGAAAACAGAATAAAAAGCCTTTGAGTACTGCCTGTTTCATCAGAGCCATAGATGAGAGTTATGAAGAATTCCAGCTGCTAAGGGCTGGGTTATGCTAATATGATTGATAATTACGATGCAGCTCTGCACAGCAGCACAGCCATTACCCAGTACTAACTTTCACAATATGGCATAAATATGGCATAACTCCAACCACAGACAAACCAATAACCAACAAGGGAAAACAAGACTTGTACTGCAGAGAATCCACCAACAGCAAAGATACAAACAGTCATTTTTATTCACACCATGAATTGGGAATAGAATCCCAATTCATGTTAGACATAACCCCTCGCTGACCCTCTTCAAGTGAAATCTGGACGCGTGGATGGGAAATCGCAAATTCACCCCTGGGATCTCTTCTGTGTCCCTGCTAGACAGAGGCACAGTAAACTAATCTTAAAAGGGTACCTTCTGTGACCTACTTTACAGAGGCACAGTAGGCTAATCTAATAGGGAGGCGGAAGCCAAATACACTCTGGCTAGGCTTATAAATGCCCTAGGGCAGATAGCCTAGTATCTACCTATGACCCTATGAACCTATGAACCAGATTGAGTGCTTTCATATGGCTGTAACAAAAACTTCCTCAGAATCATCAACTACATCACACACCCACATTTAAATAACCCTCTCAACAGATCACATGTCTAAAATACACACCCACATTTAAATAACCCTCTCAACAGATCGCATGTCTAAAATACACACCCATTTAAAGGGATATAATTCTAAATAATGAAACCATTACTGTCTACAAAGTTAAAAACTCAAATTCTGTGTTAAAACCAAATACATTAAATAAAATGTGCATTTAAAGTACATAAATTAACACATGATAGGACAATAACCTAAGCACACTAGCTATAGAGACAGAATAATTTATGCCAGGAGGAACTGTGGCATTTAACTTTAATTGCTAATACAATTCCATACGATCTAATAAATCACACCATGCCCCCCCCCCCAGTGTGTTCTGCTGAACCACATCAATACCAAGAAATAAGAAATCATGTTCAAGGTATTTTTCAATATGACAATATAATGAATTAGTACTTCTCTTATGTTTAATATCATTTATGTGCTAGTAGACCCTTTCCTTAAAAGGATGGACAGTCTTACCAACATAAAAACTGGGGCATTTTCGACAAATAGCTAAATACACTATGTCCCCCCATTTTTCAAGTACAATGGAACTTCGTCCTAATACGAATATTACCCACAAACACTTCTGTGCTTTCCAGAATAAATGGGCATTGTGAACATGTGCCACATTTAAACGTGCCCCTTCTCTTCATGCTAAAAGTAACAAAGGGAGTGTCATCTTTTTCTAACAAATTTTTAATACACCTGGCGTGTTGATGCTCAAACTTGGGAGCCTCCCCCAAAATATTAGTTATTCCATCAAAAGCTTTACAAATATTCCAATTGTGTCTAATAATTTTCTGAATGACAAAGTATTCAACTGTATAGGTAGTAATAAATGCCATAGAATAGCCATCCATCTTTTGGTTATCAGTCTCAATATAATGCTGATTTGCAGCTAAAAATAGATTTGATATGCCCCTGATTTCTTTTCATTGAAATATCTTCATAAATAACCTTAATTAATTCTGTGGGGTAACCTCTAGCCACAAACATCTCTCTTAGCTTAATGCATTTTAATTGAAACCGATTGTTGTCTGATATCATGTGGGCTAACCTCGCTTATTGCACTTTTATAATCGCTCTTTTTTGATGGGTCGGATGACAACTACCATATTGCAGTAGTCCGTTAGAATACGTCTCTTTTCTAAAGATAGAACTCTGTACTGATTTATTGATGTCATCCTTATAAATCAAAATATCCAAATAACTGATGCTGTCAGTACTGTAATGAGAAGTGAACTTCACAAAAGATGTGGTGTAAATATTCAATACATTTGTTGGTATCCAATTCGCTTGCATCCCAAGCAATAAAAATATCATCCAAATAACTGGCATAGAGATGCTAGGTTGGAAAATTTGCTTGGTTAAATACAAATCGCTTTTCCCATTGTAATAAAACTATATTTGTAAAAACAGGGACGCAACTAGCGCCCATCGCTACATCTTTCTTTTGTTGGAAGTTGGATGCAAGTGAATTGGATACCAACAAATGTATTGAATATTTACACCACATCTTTTGTGAAGTTCACTTCTCATTACAGTACTGACAGCATCAGTTATTTGGATGTTTTGATTTATAAGGATGACATCAATAAATCAATACAAACTTCTGTCTTCAGAAAAGAGATGCATTCTAACAGTCTATGGCAATATAATAGTTGTCATCCGACCCATCAAAAAAGAGGGATTATAAAAGTGCAATAAGCAAGGATAGCCCACATGATATCAGACAACAATCAGTTTCAGTTAGAATGTATTAAGTTAAGAGAGATGTTTGTGGCTAAAGGTTACCCCACAGAATTAATTAAGGTTATTTATGAAGAGATTTCAATGAAAAGAAATCAGGAGCATATCAAACCTGTTTTAGCTGCAAATGAGCATTATATTGAGATTGATAACCAAAAAATGGATGGGTATTCTAGGGCATTTATTACTACTTATACAGCTGAATACCTTGACTTTCAAAAAATGATTAGACACAACTGGAATATTTTTAAAGCTTTTGATGGAATAAATAATATCTTGGGGAGGCTCCCAAGTTTGTGCATCGATGCACCAGGTGTATTAAGAATTTGTTAGAAAAAGATGACACTCCCTTTGTTACTGTTAGCGTGAAGAGAAGGGGCACATTTAAATGCGGCACATGTTCACAATGCCCATTTATTCTGGAGAGTACAGAAGTGTATGTGGGTAATATTCGTATTAGGATGAAGTTCCATTGTACTTGCAAAATGGGGGGCATAGTGTATTTAGCTATTTGTTGAAAATACCCCAGTTTTTATGTTGGTAAAACTGTCCGTCCTTTTAAGGAAAGGATCTATGAGCACATAAATGATATTAAACATAAGAGAAGTACCAATTCATTATATTGTCATATTGAAAAATACCCTGAACATGATTTCTTATTTTTTGGTATTGATGTGGTTCAGCCGAACACACTGGGGAGTCCATGGCGTGATTTATTAGAGCATATGGAACTGTATTGGCAATTAATGTTAAATGCCACAGTTCCTCCTGGCATAAATGACTCTGTCTCTATAGCTAGTGTGTTTAGGTTATTGTCGTATCATTTGCAAATTTATGTACTTTAAATGCACATTTTATTTAATGTGTTTGGTTTTAACACAGAATTTCAGTTTTTAACTTTGTGGGCAGTAATGGTTTTGTTATTTAGAGTTATATCCCTTTAAATGGATGTGTATTTTAGATATGTGATCTGTTGAGAGGGTTATTTAAATGTGGGTGTGTAATGTATTTGATGATTCTGAGGAAGTTTTTGTTACAGCCATACAAAAGCACTCAATCTTGTGTGAATAAAGAGGACTGTTTGTTATCTTTGCGGTTGGTGGATTCTCTGCAGTACATAACTCCATGTAAACACTTTAAGGCACAACTGATAAAACCTAGAAAGCTCTCCCAGAAGGAGGAGAAAGAAACAGTGAGAGTCACTATCTTTATTGAAGTTAAACATAAGGGGAATACTGCTACTGAGTAAATAATGCATTTGTAAGTAGAAAATAGCACTGGAAAATGCAGTCACAGAAGCAAACTTTCAGCATAAAAAAGGGCTCAGCACCCTGAAGAATTTCCATTCATTCTGTAAAGGGTCATTTATCAACTGAAATTAAAATATAAGAAAAAGTCTTAGCGTTATGTTTGACACTGTATTAATTTCTCTGTAACACTTTATGCAGGTAGCACAGTGGTGTAGCGGTTAGTGTTGCTGCCTCACAGTAAGAGGCTCTCCAGTTCAATTCTCAGCTGGGGTGCCTTCTGTGTAGAGTCTACATGTCCTCCCTGAGTTCTTGTGGGCGCTTTGGTTTTCTCCCACATTCCAAAGACATCCAGTAGGTGGACTGGACACTCTAAATCGGCCCTAGTTGTGAGTGTATGGTGCATCCTCTGAGGAGGGTCGGGCCTCGGGCTAGCAATCTGATCCCGTAGAACCTGTACCTGCTACAGAACAATGAGTGCTGAATGGTGCTCATTGCCCGATGTGCTGAAGAGCATAGGAGCAAATATTTACTATTTTTTAACTGAAAATAACTTCATGCAGGCAAATGTATTTACATGATTTTGTTTTTGAGGCTGGGCGTTATTGTCCACATAATGCTCTTTTGAGCCCTCAAAAGATGAGACTATCATGCCCTACTATCAAATACAAGGTCTTCTTTGCATTTACTTAGAATGTAAAAATCTTGCTTCGATGATCTCTAGATAAAAGTAATTTACACTCTTTTACACTGAAAGCCTGTGATTCGTGATCTTTCTCATACTAATAAATACCATGACTTGTAGTACACCAAATTAGCAGTTTCATATTCTGCTGCAAAACACAGCTTAAACTGAAGCTTTTGGGGAGGGCAAAGCAGAAATCATTCCCTCAATCAGATTTCTTCACTCTGAGATTACAATGGAAAAGACACATGAATATCTATGAAGAGTCAAATAATTAGTTTCAGTAGAGTCAGAAATGTCAAAGCCGATCTATGAGGAACTGCATATGAAATGGAACTGCACCCCACCTTATCAGCCAATGGACTGCTGAAATATAGTTGGCTGAGTTCTTTCCCAGGCCAAGTGGACAGAGTTTCATTTCTTCATCTAGTGGTAACAAGAGAAGCATTAGCTCAACATCCATGCAGTTATTGTCTGAAAGCCTTTCTAAGCTACTCCATAATTCCTGTTTAGCTTTAGATGCAGTAAATATTTTTTAACAGCAATTATTACCTTGCCATCAGGTACATAGACCTACGTAGCTCAGCACCTTGGATTCTGTTGGATAACTGAAAATCAGAGAAGAGACAAATGGCGGTCATCAGTCCCATTCAACCTAAATAACTGATATTCAGTCTATGACATATGTTTGAGACAAACTCGTTCTGCACTGGACAAAGGGGTTATTGTACAATGAATGAATGTTTGTAACTGTTTTGTTGACAATACTGGTAGCATGCTTAAGCTTTAGACACATTTTAGTTTACTACTGTATTTAGATACAATTTCAAAGGCACCATTTGTAATAGAACAAGAAGTTTACAATTTGCTTTGATTTTGCCCTTTCCTTATTTTTGATGGACAAATAAATAGGATAATAAGATAACCCTAATATGACTGATAGGTTTAATTTTTGAAGTACATGTTCTATATTTTAGGCATCCCTCTCCATTACAAAACAGCTATTTTTTAGTAGTTAGGGAAGCCACACATTACATAATATCATATAACCTCTCGATCATTTTCTGTCAACATATGTAATGCTTAGCTTGCCTTATAAAGTAATATGCAAACCTCAGAAGAAAGTCAGTCCAACCCAAATGTGTAGTTAAAATTCCAGTCACAGCTCATGTGGTATTGTTGGGTCATAGTTACCCTTAATTTCAATCTAGCAGCCCAACAATGAAATCCACTGATTCTTTTAAGAAGGAGAATAGTCATTCCTCATCTGAAAGTTTTTTTTTTTTTTTTTTCATGGAGATCAGTTAACTAGACTCTTAAAGACAGAGAGAGAGAATCTCATAATTTCATGACTTCTTAAGACAATAACAAAGAAATGCTTCCACTATGTAAAGAAAGCTGCATGTTTTGATAGGAGTACAGATGACTTAATTGGTTTTGGAAGGACATGCCATCTTGAAGATTTTAGCAGCACAATTAGGAAGTGATCACTGTGTATTTTCTGAACCAGTTCCAATGTGGCATTAGTATTCCTTTGATAATTCAGCAAGAAGCAAGCAGCAGCAACTCAAAGAAGCAAAAAGAAAGTTATGCACTCAGATATTTTATTTCTGTAGACAAGAAGCAGCAGAGACAGTACCAATAAAAATACCATGGTTGGCAGACACTACAGACCTCATACAAGTCTTTTTTTAGCCTGATGTCTGGTTCACATTGCACTTCTTCAATCTGTTCTTGTTAGTAGTACATTTTTATAGTCCATTTATTCATGTTAATCTAAATGGCCATTATTTCAGACCATTTGCTTAGCAATGTAATGGTGCTATTTCTTTTAAATCAATGCTCAGGTGCTAAATATTTAGTTGCATCTGACTATTGATCCTTTTTGACAAAGATGAGCTCCAGAAAATCTCTGTCTGACTGGCTCTACAGTTGACCAATTTCAGTTGTGGGAGAATTGTGAATTATTGCAAGATCTGAGCATTGTATATACGTTACATTATACTTAAATCTCTTCAATTTGCAGAAGGATAATTACTTGTAAAGGTTAACTGTTTGTATATTGACCTCTGTATGGGACCTTTATCTTGTAGTTTCATTCACAGTTGTGGGAGAATTGTCACCTGCTGTAGGATCTGAGCCTCATTAGGCATTTATTACTGCACTATCCATAATAAATGTTACTAGTAAATCTCTACTTAGTCTGGTTCATAGTTTACAAGTGAATACTAGGCTAACATCCTGGAAAGGTCAATAACTTGAGGCTAGAATTAAACCCTATACCTTGTGTCTATGAGGTGAAGAGCTAAATCATTATACCAGACCCACCCATTGCTTAGAGTTTGGTATAAATTGTAATAGTGGCAGTACTGTAATTTTTGCTGCATGATTTTTGCTTCTGTGCTTTTAAAGTTGGTTCCATTCTAGTCTTCCTGCAAAAGTCTTATATTCTACTTATCATTTGCCTGGTTAAAGTTGCATTCCAGTACCTTTCTGTTTCTTACATTACTACTGTTTTTCCCCTGTTCTTATGTCTGCCCCAGCAACAACTGATACTTGCTGCTGCTCCCTATTGTTTGTCACTAATTAAAGTTTTTCCTGCCCCCACTGTAAAAGCTAAAGTTTCTGAAATTCTAATCTAGCTGGAGTCATTGACCTGTATCTCAGTCATAGGACTATAAGAAGTATAACTTGCTACTGCTTCTGAAGCCACAGAGTTCCACTATTGTCCTTAATTTGATTGGATCCCTCTTTAGGTAGTCTGCTATAACCAACACAAAGGTATCTTGAGACAATGGAAGAATTCTCTCAGCTATCTGACTGTCATGTGTTACTCAAACAGCATAACACAGTGTGTTAGAAATGTATGTGAATAATGTCTTTGGAGGCAAAAATCTCACAAACAGTAGACTCAGACACAAAAATCATCTTCAGTACACCACACTTCACCAAGGTCATCACAACACATTATTCATCCAATGCTAAGGCTCTAAAGATTAACTTGCCTAAACCTCAAAGACCTCCAAAACACAAAATAGGCACAAAGCACACTCTGCATATTAAGATCACTTCCTCACATAGCACAAGGAGTCCCAAAGTCACAGATGTTGAGCCTGTATGGCAGACATTGACCCAGCCAAAGATTCATGTTATAGGTGACTCCATTGTAAAACATCAGCTGTATCTCTTATTAGACTGAGCAAGAAAACAGTGATGATTTGTTGCTTGTCTGCTGCCAGGGTTCATCATATCATACACGCGCTCAAGTCCTTGAAACGGAAATACAGTTATGACTTTATCATAATATATGCGGGTGTCAATGACTCGAGGTGTACTTCCATGAACTATATGAAGACAGGCACGATGGAGCTCTTACACTTTGTGTCCCAGGCATCTATGAGCCTAGAGCCGAGCAGCAATGTACCTTCTCCAGTGATAATATCACAAGATGAGCATGATCTGACAATTGGCCAAGCTTTTGGTGTATTCAAAGGGGGTTTAATATTTGTCAGTCTGGGAGGATATAATAGACAGACCAGACTGCTTCACCATGGATGGTCTGGACATGTTATCACTAGAGTTTCGGTTATTAGCAAAAGCATTGTCCACCCCCATAGTGCCTTTTTTAGGCAGTGCCAACCTGATAAACGTATTGACATGATGAAGAAAGCAAAGTAAGATATGAAGGTGTCACTGATGTATGCTAAGATCCTAAACAAGAAACTCTACTCCCTACAAGCTCTCCTCACCCCGGAGGATATAGATATCTGTGTAGTGACTGAAACAAGGTTTAAAATGGTGAACAGCAATCCAGCTGTGAAAAGTTTTAATGCCTTCCACACATTTAGACTAGCTACTGCACGGGAGAGGAAATAGGTGGAGATGTCTCAATTTTCATCTAGAAGAGATGCATATCTGGGCTGATAAAATAACATGATGCACTATAACCTCTTTATTTCCAAATGACCATCAGAAAAAGTCCCATAACGTATCATAACTAGCTATAGAACTTTCTCCTATGACTCAAGAAAGCCACAACACCTATCTACAGAAACTGGAATCATCCAGTATCATTTTCTAAGTGATCTAATCTATCCAGTGATAGACTAGGAGACCTATACTACCACTAGTCCACAAGCACAGAGATTCTGGGATTTTATTCAATACAAATGCCCTGGAACAATTAATCAGACTACCCACTTTTGTAATATGACTTTTATTTGTAATATGATATTTTGTAATAAAAAGACTCCTTAGTAATATGGCATCATCTTGCAACATCCCTTGAGTATCTTCATCACTTGTTAGGTTTGACCATAAAGCTGTCTGCTTCAAACTAAAACTGAAATCAGACACCTACGTGATACATTGGAAAGTTTGAAATCCCAACCAAATCCAGTTAATGCTGCTGAATACCTGGCCATGTACACCAGCACAATATATCTGGATGTAAACAGCTGCACAGATGCAGATTTACTTTGTAGGAACAAGCACAGGACAACCTTCAGAAGCAAATCTCCTTGGTGAAACCATAATATCAACAGTATCAACAAGTTTTACAATAAAATGAAGAGAATTATAACTAAAAGTAAGACAAGTAATTCTCTGAATGATAAAGCCATCATCACTGAAATAAACAAGCAATTGGGAAGCTTAATAAAAATCCACCAAAGCCAAGTCTCAACCTATAACCACCCAAACTAAAGACAATCACAAGGTCATCTTCTTTAGTTACATTCATAATCTCAGAATTGCAATGCAGCAACACATTGTGCTGATTGTGAATAATGTTACCTATGTTGTGGCTGAAGATATAGATATATAATGGCCAATACATTCAACACAAATTTTACCCCTTTCTCCACTGTATCAGTCTCACAAGATGTATTTGAAACTGACTCACCTCCAGCCATCACATAAGACCAAGTCCTAAATGTGCTATCAAAAGCTAAAATTACTGCATTTATGGGTCCTGACAATATTCCCGGATGCATATTAAATAGCAGGAAGCACAATTTAGCTACCCTCACCTAACAACACTGTTCAGCCTCAGCTTCCATACAGGTTTTGCAATGTGAATAGAGAACAGCTACAGTCACTCCCCTGCATAAGGGATGCCCTTCCACTGACCCAGGCAATTACAGACCCATAAGTCTGACCAGTCACATATGCAAAGCCATGGAAAGACTTATTGTGAAACTAATCAATATGGACATAGGGAACCTCCAAACACAGGACACATCTCAAGCAGAATTTCTCAAGGGTAGGTCATGCTTATTCAACCAGGTGGACATTTTTGAAAAGGTCATCAAAGCAATGAAGGAAGGCAAAACAATAAAACTGCATACCTTCACCTGGCCAAGGCTTTTGACACAATCCTTGACTCAGGCATGGTAGAAAAGCTAAATAAACTGGGAATAACCCCCTACATCAGTCATTGGATTGCCATCTGGTTCACAGACAAGATGCAGGAGATCAAAATAGGGGAAGCTACCTCCATAAAGAGACCAACCATCAGTGGAGTCCCACAGGGGTCGGTGCTGGGCCCTGTCCTGTTTGGTATCTACCTCTCTGAAGTAAAATCCAAAAGCAAAGGGCTCTGGCTGACTAAATTTGCAGATGACTGCAAGTTAGGAACATTTATTGACTCCCCAGATGATTTAGCCATCCTGCAGGAACATTTGTCCCAAACAAATAATTGGTGCCAGAATCATGGGCTGAAACTAATTTCAAAAAATGCATTGTCGTTTTGAAGATATGTGAAGGCTGCCAGCCTAGCCAGATAGAATTTTGTAGATAATTCTGTCATTTGTAAATATTAATATAAACCACAGGCTTGTTCTCTTACATGAAAGAAAATGGTGTTAAATTTGGAACTCCAAAAATGTAAACACTGTGCACTCTGCTGTAGGAAAGCTGATAAGTCAAGCATTGTATAATTGTTTGATCACAAAGCCTGGAGCTGAGATGTCTGGATGAAGGAATTCTTGGTTTTGTTTTGAGACTGGAGTTGATTGCTAGAATCTGCATGTATAATGTCTTTTATTGCTATAGCTTCCTGACCAGGTGCAAGATCAAAAGGGGCTGTTACACTCTGAGCTTCTGTTAGCCCGGGAAACAGAAAATAATGATGTAATCTGAAATAAGTCAGTGGTACTGTAGTATCAATTTAAGGACAGAGAGACTCAGAGCATTTTGCATTTGTCTTGAGAACATCCAATATCACCAGCACTCTGCCTATGCTCTATATGTAAGTTTATTTTAGAACTGTGTTTTCTCTTAGATATAGCTAGGAAATAGGAAGATTAGATTAGTTTTTTTTCTGTATCGATGTCAGAACTTTTCTACTGTATTATTTTAAGCATTTCTTTGTGATCTCTAAACTCTTGACTAGCACTATGTAGTAGGAAGTATTGTCTTGTGTTTTTATTATTTATTATTAAATATTGTTAAACCATTGAATTGTGGCTGCTTTGTGTAGAGATAATTAAAGCTCTAGAGTCCACTGCATGTATATAGTGATACTGTCCAAGTCACTCCAATAAGCTTTGCTGTTCAATCACACTTACCATTTGGATAATAATATTGCACAGTAATAATTGGACACCTTTTAGTAAGGGACTTTTTAGTAGCTGATATTAGTGGTTGGTGGCAAGTGGTACTACCATATAGTCTGGGTAAAAGGGGCACCGCTAGAGAACCTGTGCCAGCCTTCCCCAGGAGTGTCTGTGTGTTTGTCTATAACTCATATCCCAAAGTGTGTGTATGTGTGTGTGTGTGTGTGTGTGTGTGTGTGTGTGTGTGTGTGTGTGTGTGTGTGTGTGTGTGTGTGTGTGTGTGTGTGAGCTACTTGGACAGGGACACGAAGCACTGGTTGGACAGAGAAGGTTCTGGAGGTTTTAGCTTGACCAGTAGGCTGAGATCTGGACCCTATAGCTGTGCCAGTGGGAAGATTTATTGAGGATCTGGAGAGGGAGAAACCAGCCCCCCAGACTGACTGTGATCTCTGTGTGCTCTTAAGGGAAATTGTACTTTACTGTGTGTGTATTTGATATTCTTCCCAATGCATACACCACTCACTGGTGTTAGTGGTGAGGATTGAGGCTCCTTGACTCCTGGGCCAGTGCCCTGTCATCACAGTTGTATTCTTTAGGAAGTTATCCACCCTGGGGAACAACATTCATAATACACCCTTGAGAGATTAATCAGTTATTTGGCATTTGGGAACTTACGTTGACACTGACTTAACTTTTGAACAACATGTGGCCACTGCCATATGAAAGGCCTTCTGTGTTATACAGTTTATAAACAAAGAGATTGTGACTATATCTAGAGATGTCATTGTCCCACTTTACTCAACCATCATAATCCTGGAGTATAATGCCTTTGATATGTATCTATTCAGATACCTGCAATAATTGGAAGACCAATAGAGATACCTTACTACAAAGATACAAGGCCTAAACAATATGTCCTAAATGGACCTTCTCAAAGCTCTGTTACTATACTCTGTATCCTGCAGATCTGCTAAGAGGTGACCTGTGCTGGGCAAACTTAGCATTCTCTGACCCAGTACTGATGGACCTACTGCACATCCACAAGTCAAATGGCATTAGAAATACTCAGTCCAGGGATCTAAGCCTCTTCTGCAACATCAACAAAACAGTTTGGAGGGACAGGTACATCTCACAGAGGATAACAGTGTTCTTGAACAGAGTCCCCATTCATGTAAAGCAAATCTTATCCCTGTCCATATTCAAACACAACTTGGATGTGTGGATAAGTAACATAAAATTTACCCCAGGACTGCCCCTCTTCTATTAATTTACAGATGCAGGTCCTAAATGCTTTATCCCATGCATGCATCCCCTCAAATTATCTATTGTATGATCCCAGTTTTTTCTCTCTAGGGATGATATATAATTATCAACAATGGGGTGGGCATGGCATATTGAACCTCAAATGGGATAGGTTAATTCAAGCAGCAAAAGTTAAATTAGCTAGACTTACAATGGCCACCAATGGCAGCTAGCCTAATTCCACTTACCTATGAACCTATAATGAAAGAGTAAATATAGGAGCTGTCCTAGTTCAGAGATGAGCAGGGGAACAGCTCTTTCTCTCTGTAAAATGCAGAGCAGTTGGGAGTTATGGAATCATGAGATTTCATTCATGCCCAATGAGGAAGTTGAACAGCATGAAAATATCAGAAAATGGAAGAAACTGGTAACTCATTTGTTTTTATATACGTTTGTATAGATATCATTTTGCAAGAAGGAAAATATACTTTGGGGAAAGGACATATATTTAGGATGTAGCTGCTCTTTAAAGGAAACAGGCAGATGTACAAATGAATGTATTTCAGGTGCAGCAATTTGAAAAGGTAGTACATAACACTTACAGTAAGGCTTGATTTGGCAAATAAAAAAAAATTTAAGGTTTCTTAAGTATTTCTAAACTTAGTCATTTTAAGGCTTGTAAATTAGTTGTTAGTAAAGTCAAGGAAATAAACAAATAAAAGGAGTAGAGTGCAGGCAGCTAACATCGTCTTACTGTTCTGCTGCTCATTGGTTCGATTGTATCCAGACTGCTGCACAGAGCGATAAAAACGCAGTCTGAGCGAGGATGTTAGAAAAATCACACAATGTCCGCAGAAGTCTTACTAACATAGAATCTAATATACAACTTTAAAGTTAAAGCTATACTATTAAGGACATTTCAGCTGGACAGAAAAAAAGAAAGAAGGGCTGGTTGTATATATGCATGGTGTTAAGTCAGAAGGAATCAATATACTCCAGGACAAAAATGGAGGAAACAAGTGAGTCATAATTCACAAACTGATTAAATTAGCAGATTTATGTAAGTTGTTACTTTTACTGAAATAGTGGTGAGCCAGCAAAAAAAGATTTTTAATATGAGAAATAAAATGTAAAATTACTGAAATATTTAAAAGTAAATAAGACATATGGATAATGCTGAGTAATGACAAGGTATGTGATAGTTACCTATAAATCTGTCAGCAGCACTTTTCTGGAGAATTTTAAAATGCCTGCATGATATTCCTGTAAATCATGCGGATACATGATAAGGTATAACTCATGATAACAAGGTACTTAGCCAACTGAAGATCTCAGTATAAGATATCAAACCTTTTTAGTGTTAAGGCAAAGTGGACAACAGCAACAATCAATGCACTGCTTCTGAGGCTTGAATACAGGTCATGCATTCTTTGCTGTCATGTTAAAATACTGCCATATTACAATGAAGAGAAAGTACACTGTGTAAGTAAACTTACCATAACAGTAGATATTTATGTGATCACTGCTGCTGTAGCCTTAACTATATAGGTTATAGCCTGCCAAGGATATAACAGACAGACATCTTCCAAAGCTTCCATCTTCCATACAGCCAAACTGTTATTCAGCTTGAGCTGAGGTGACTAAGATGACAGGTTTGGGCACCAAGCTCTACAGAGTTTTCATGCCAACTTTGAGAGGGGAGGCTGAGCCCTGAGAGGATATTGCTAAGAACAACAAAAATAAATAAATTTGAAAACCCTGGTATAAAAAACACATAAAAAACAAGGGGATGAGAGAGAGTGTTCATACAAATATCGGCAGTTGTGGTAAGTTTACTTACACAACTGTACAATGTTATAAGTATTCATCACTGCTATAGTAGCCTAAAGCTGTATGGGTAGATTACCATAACTGAGAACAGCTGGGAGGTGGAAGGAGAAGGGGCCAGGTTCCCATGGAGAATTGTTCTAGTAAAGCCTGACTGAGACCTGGAGAAGGAATATAGCTTATAGTATTTGTAAAATTATGTACAAAGGACGAAGTTGCTGCTTCTATAATACTTCTACAGTCTATCCCTGTCCAAAAATCCATAAATTAATCCAAGGCCCTAACAGAATGTGCACTGACCCTGCCTGGAATAGTTTTGATGTGACAGGAATAAGAAAAGGTAAAAGCCTGAGACAACCATTTGGAAACAGTCTGCTTTGACAAAGGTTGTCCCTTCTTTTTACCTTCACAAGAAATGAACAACTGGCCAGAATTTCTGAAAAGTGCTGTTTTGTCATAATAGCACCTGCGCTGTCTGTGGGCATCCAGGGTATGAAGTATCCTTTCTCCCTCTTTTTTTAGTTCATGGAAGCACATTGGAAGATGGATAGTTTGGATTAAAGTAAACTCAGACACCACTTTAAGCATTAAAGGATTAGTTCATAGGTTCATAGGTTCATAGGTTCGTACTAGGCTATCTGCCCTAAGGCATTTATAAGCCTAGCCAGAGTGTATGTGGCTTACACCACCCCTTAGGATGAGAATACTACGCCCTTTTAGGGTTTAGTTTACTATGCCTCTGTCTAGTAGTGACACAGAGATGACCCCCGGGGTAAACCTACAATCTCCCATCCACTCGTCGAGATTTCTCTTGAATAGAGTCAGTGAGGGGCTCTGCCTAACATGGACTGGGATTCTGTTCCAGAGTGTAGGGAGCCTCTGGGTTATGAATCTGTCCCTCCAGCACGTCCTATTTATTTCTGTGTTGAGGTTTAAGTCACTTGTTCTCGTGGCTCTGATGGATTTGGATTTTCTGAGGTGGAGCATGTCCATTAATTCAGGATTGGACATGGCCTTGTACGTCTGGCACAGATCACCTCAGAGTAGGCGGTATGCGACTGAATAGAGCTGGAGTTTTTTCAGTCGGGCAGCATATGACATATGTTTAAGACCCTTTATCCTCTTGGTGAGGAACTTTTGGGGTCTTTCCAACTGCTGCAGGTGTCGGGTGAGATACATCCCAAATGGGGCATTGTACTTAGTCATTGGCCTGATAAGAGAAGAGTACAGAGGCACAATGACCTCTCTTGATCTAGATGTGAAACCCTTCATGATAAGGTGGGCAATATAGAAGGTCTTCCTAACCACTTTGGCAATGTGAGTGTCAAATGAGAGGTTATTGTCAACCTGGGTCCCTAGGTCCCTGATTACCTCTTCCATACTTAATGGATTACCGCCTATGTGGTAATTTGTCGGTACCTTGTTTTTCCCAAAGGGTATGACTATACATTTTTTGGCGTTCAGCTTAAGGCCATGGATCTGGCACCAATTATCCATTTCTATGAGGCCTCTCTGAAGGATGTTTGTGTCCGCTGGAGTATCAATTATGGCGCCCAGTTTGCAGTCATCTGCGAACTTTGTCAGCCACAATCCTCCTATGTTTGCCTGTACCTCGGAAAAATAAATGCCGAACAAGAGGGGTCCCAGGACAGAGCCCTGTGGGACACCGCTTGTGACTGGCTTAGAGTCTGACATAGCTCCAGCAACTCTGACCCTGTGGGTTCTGTCCTTGAGCCAGTTTGCAACCCATCTTGTGACATATGGGTTTACATTTAAGCTGTTGAATTTGTCTATGATGCCCGAGTGGGGTATTGTGTCAAAGGCTTTTGCAAGGTCAAGGTAGGCTGTGTGAACTGCCTTACCCTCATCAATGGCCTTAGTGACTGTTTCAAAAAAGTCGACCAAGTTCAAAAGGCAGGATATGCCCTTGACAAAGCCAAATTGGGTAGGATCCAATGTCTGTAGGTCCCCAATGTCTTTGTTTATGAGTTCCATAATGATCCTCTCCATAGCTTTGCAGACCAGGCTCGTCAAGCTTATGGGGTGGTAATTTCCAGGGTCCGTAGAAGCACCGCCTTTGTGAAGTGGGACCACTGTTGCCGTATGCCACTCTTTGGGTACGTTTCCTGTAGTAAGGCTAAGATTAAACAGCAGCTTTATGTGTGGGTTTAGTTCCTCCTGGAGTTCATGTAGCACACAGCCCGGGACACCATCCGGTCCCATTGATGCTGTGTTTTTAGCTTTAGAGAGGGCGGCTCTCACCTGGGCATCTGAGATGTTAGGGAGGCTACACTCTGCTGGGATAGTTATTTCTCTTTTTGGGGGGGGGAGGAGAAATTTGCACTGAACCTGTCTGCCAGAATGTTGGCAATGTCAGTGGGTTCAGTGTATTTTGTGTCATTTTGGACTAACTCTGAGCATATCTGGGAGTTTCCACCCAGGTTTCTAACATAGCTAAAGAAGGCCTTGTGATTGTCTTTTGTGTCTTTTGCGATTTTTCTCTCAAAGTTGGCCTTGGATGATTTTATGAGTGATCGTAGTTTTTTGCTAGTACTGATCAGAGACGCCTTCCCTTTTAGGCATTTTGCTCTGTCATGTAGTAGCTTCCTCCTCCTGTTGTAAAGGTTGTTTATGGCTGGGGTCCACCAGACCGGGCGCCTGCCTTTGGGGGAATGGGTCTTGGTTTTATTTGGGATTGCATGATCCATGCATTCTTGAAGGTGCCCATAGAAGGCATTTGCAAAGGATTCAGCAGTGTGGGTTGTGGTTTCCACTGGCCCAGGGGCCTTGAAGGATACCACTTCAGTCTTAAGAAGTGTGAAGTTTGCTTTTGAGAAGTTCTTCACTGTGGTGGGGGCGGGATGTGGATTTCCAGTGAGATTAATTTATGGTCTAATCTTACCAAAGAGGGATATACTTCCGGTGTGGAGCATTTTGTCCCCATGTTTGTGATGATCAGGTCTAGTATATTGTCTCCTCTTGTGGGAATGGTGACTAGTTGTTCCATTGCATTTGAGTTTATGAATTCTAGGAACCTTTGGGCTAGGGTGTTGGGGCTTGAGTAATGTTCCCAGTCTATGTTTGGGTAGTTGAAGTCTCCCAAAATGATGGTATTTGGAGAGACATTCATACTCTCCAGTGTCTTCAGGAAGGCTGTGTGGGGTTCCTGAGTTTGAGAGGGTGGTCTGTAGCATGCTACAAACTGTAAGGCAGTTTTGCCTATGGTTAGTTGCACCAGGATAGTCTCCGATGCTTCGTGCATTGCCACTAACCGGGAGGTGTGGGTATCTTTGATGAAAATGGATACTCCCCCTCCTTTTGTGGTTCGGTCCGAGTTTTGGGGCCGGAAAGCATGATATGAGGTAAAACCTGATAGTGCTGGAGTGCTCTCAGGAGCCTTGAACCAGGTTTCAGTCACTGCACAGACATCGATGTTCTCCATACTGAGGAGGGCTTTGAGGGCGTGCATCTTGAGGTTTAGACTTCTGGCATTGAGCAGCATTACCCTTAGTTTTTTTCCACTTGTGTTTTCTAGGGAGGTAGGTTTGTCATTTGAGCCTTGCCTAAAAAAGGCACTATGGGGGAGGCAAGAGCCTTGGCCAATATCCAGAAGCCCAGGGGTGACAGGTGCAAGCCATCCCTTGCGAAGCAGCGTGGCTTGTCAAGCATGTCATCCCAAGCAGACAGACATTGGATCCCCTTAGAATGACACCAGTAATTAAGCCAATTGTTAAAACTGATCATTTTGTCTTTGTACTGTGGCATCATTCTTGGTGAGGGTAAGATGCTGCTCAGGGTCAGGGTCATACCGGCCTGGGCTACATAATCAGAGAGCTCCTCTATGTCTCTTTTCATGTAGTCCAGGGAGGTACGTCTCAGGTCGTTCACACCGGCATGTACAATGACTGAGTTCACACTCCTCAAAACTGAGGTGGAATCCTTTAAAGCCCCCGGGCCTGTGGAAAATACGGCCCAGACCGCAGAATCCTTTATAAACGCATTCTATGAACACCTTCAGGAATGCATGGATCATGCGATCCCAAATAAAACCAAGACCCAATCCTCCAAAGGGAGACATCCTGTCTGGTGGACCCCAGCCATAAACAAACTATACAATAGAAGGAGGAAGCTACTAAATGATAGAGCAAAATCCCAAAAAGGGAAGGCATCACTGATCAGTATTAGCAAAAAACTACGGGCACACATAAAATTGTCTAAGGCCAGCTTCGAGAGAAAAATTGCACAGGACACTAAGGATAATCACAAGGCTTTCTTTAGTTATGTTAGGAACCTGGGTGGTAATTCCCAGATATGCTCAGAATTAGTCCAAAATGACAAAAAATGCACCGAACCCACAGACATTGCCAACATCCTAGCTGACAGGTTCAGCGCAAACTTCTCCCACCAAAAGGGCAAATATCTATCCCAGCAGAGTGCTGCCCCTGACATCTCAGATGCTCAGGTAAGAGCCGCCTCTCCAAAGCAAAAACACAGCATCAATGGGACCAGATGGTGTCCCGGCTGCGTCTACATGAACTCCAAGAAGAGCTAAACCCAAACATAAAACTACTGTTCAATCTCAGCCTTACTACAGGATATGTGCCCAAAGAGTGGCATACAACAACAGTGGTCCCTCTCCATAAAGGTGGTGCCTCAACGGATCCTGGAAACTATCGCCCCATAAGCCTGACTAGCTTGGTCTGCAAAGCTATGGAAAGGATCATCATGGACCTCATAAATAAAGATATTGGGGACCTACAAACACTGGATCCTACCCAGTTCGGTTTTGTTAAGGGCAGATCCTGCCTCTTAAACCTGGTTGATTTCTTTGAAACAGTCACCAAGGCCATTGACGAGGGAAGGTGGTCCACACAGCCTACCTGGACCTTGCAAAAGCCTTCGATACAATACCCCACTGGCATTATAGATAAGCTCACCAGCTTAAATATAAACCCCTATGTCACTAGATGGATTGCAAACTGGCTCAAGGACAGAACCCACATGGTTAGAATTGCTGGAGCCATGTCAGACTCCAAACCAGTTACAAGTGGTGTCCCACAAGGCTCAGTCCTGGGACCTCTTGTTCGGTATATATTTCTTGGAGGTACAGGCCAACACGGAAGGACTGTGGCTGACCAAGTTCGCAGATGACTGCAAACTGGGCACCATAATCGACTCTCCAGCCGACACAAGCATCCTCCAAAAGGGCCTCATAGAAACAGACAACTGGTGCCAGAGCCATGGCCTCAAGCTAAATGCCAAAAGTGTATAGTCATCCTCTTTGGCAAAAACAAAGTGCCCACAAATTACCACATAGGTGGTAATCCATTAAGTACAGAAGAAGTAATTAGGGACCTGAGGACCCAAGTTGATAGCAATCTCTCATTTGACAACCACGTGGCCAAAGTGGTTAGAAAAACATTTTATATAGCCCACCTAATCATGAAGGGATTCACATCTAGATCAGGGGAGGTCATCGTGCCTCTTTACTCATCCCTCATCAGGCCCATAATTGAGTACAATGCCCTTTTGGGATGTACCTTACCAGACACCTGCAGCAACTGGAAAGACCCCAAAAGTACCTCACCAAGAGGATCAAAGGGCTCAAACAGATGCCATATGCTGCCCGGTTAAAGAAACTCCAGCTCTACTCAGTGGCATACCACCTGTTCAGAGGCGATCTGTGCCTGATGTATAAAGCCATGTCCAACCCGAAATTAATGGACATGCTGCACCTCAGAAAATCCAAATCCCATCGAGCTATGCGCTCGAGAGACTTGAACCTCAGCACTGAAAGAAATAGGACATGCTGGAGGGACAGATTCATAACCCAGAGGCTCCCTTCACTCTGGAATAAAATCCCAGTCCAGGTTAGGCAGAGTCCCTCATTGACTCTCTTCAAGAAGAATCTTGATGAGTGGATGGGAGATCGTAGGTTTACCCCGGGTATCACTTCTGTGTCACTGTTAGACAGAGGCACAGTATACTAACCTCGAAAAAGGGCATAGCAAAATAAATTTAAAATGGGTGGCGAAAGCCAAACACATTCTGGCTAGGCTTATAAATGCTCCAGGGCAGATAGTCTAGTATGAACCTATGAACCTATGAACCTAAGTCATATTTGTACTTGCTGTGGAGTGACCTGAGTGCTTGTGTTATGTGGCGGATTCTAGCTTCCGACAGGCAGCTTACTGTGACCTTTTCCATGTTCAGTCTGGTGAGCGGGACGTCAGTGTGTCTGACTATGGAGTCACCTATTACAAGTGTATCTGGCATGTTGTTTGGCCTTAAGGGCTGTGACTGTTTAGCACACTGACTTTGTGAACTATGTGTTGCATGTGCTATGTCTTGAGGTGGTGGTTGCTTGGGTGTCTGCTTTGGAGGCCTCTGTTGTTTTGGTAGATTTTTAATCAGTGCCTCCGAGTAGGTTTTTGTGTGTTTATGTGTTTGGTTTGCTGTTGTGATAGTTCTATGTGAGACTGGGTTTGTGGTGTGCGTGGTTACCTTCTCCTCCTGACTGGTCTTGCCAGTACTGAATTGAGAGAGCTCAGCCTCCAGTTTGGCTATATAGTTGCATCTCTCACATATATTTGTATTTGTTGGGAGGAGGAGAGGGTTGTATGTGTACATGAGGCAATTGTAACATTGCCTCAAGATTCCCAGATTCACCAGCTGAAGAGGAGAGGACGCCAGCAACTGACCCTTTGACATGCTAGAAATAGTGAAAAAGATTGCTGTGTAACTGAGTCAGAAAGGACCTATAAGGAGATGTGTACTCAAAAGAATTTAGGTGAATGAAGTACTTTCTTTTTGTTTAAGAGTGCTTTACCTGTATAAAAATGCTTTAAGAGCAAGTGCTGAGCTTTTCAGACAGAGTATAGGCTGTTTAGATTGCAAGTAGAACAGTTCTAAGGTAAAAATTGAAGAGCAGACTTGGCAGAGCCAGAAAAAGTTTAACCTTGTTTAACCAAGTTTAACCGGCGCTGCGCTATGTGCACGACCGCGCAAAGCCGTGCAAAGGCGGATTTTAAGCAGTGAACTACAAAAGAGCTAGGAATGGTCCCAAACAACCAATTACTACAGCTTCTTGTGCTGAGGTCACTTCCCCCAAGGACAGGTAGGCTGCTCAAGGCTCCCCACTCCCACTGGTGAGCAAAGAAACTTCCTTCTATCCAAGTAAGGTAATGGACAACACAGGAACTACACCACAGCCCAGAATACAGCAATGCCTGTATACTGGTCTAAACTAGTCGAGAAAGGCGGGAAAACAAGGATTATTTTTTTTTTTTTTTTTTTGTAGAAATACACAGAAAATGCAGAGACAGTGATAAATTAGTTACACAGGCTAGCACACTTTAGTGGGCAGCCTCCACAGTTAAATTAAACAAACAAACAAGCAAACTTTCGATTAAATTCGACTAAATGTAACTTTAAGTGCAGATTTAAAAATAAATGCAGTAATCAGAAAAAAACAGTTCAGGCTAGTTTAAAGTAAACAACAGAAGCTATTTCCAGTGAAAAAAAAGCAATTATACTTAAATCCAGAAGGTAGTTGCTTTTTCGAGTTCCTTGCTGCTAGGACCACTCTGTAAACCCACGTGGAGCTTGTCTGAGCAGTATAGCCAGAAAAAAACGCCCAGAGGCGGATTTTAAGCAGTGAACTACAAAAGAGCTAGGAATGGTCCCAAACAACCAATTACTACAGCTTCTTGTGCTGAGGTCACTTCCCCCAAGGACAGGTAGGCTGCTCAAGGCTCCCCACTCCCACTGGTGAGCAAAGAAATTTCCCTCTATCCAAGTAAGGTAATGGACAACACAGCAACTACACCCCAGCCCAGAATACAGCAATGCCTGTATACTGGTCTAAACTAGTCGAGAAAGGCGGGAAAACAAGGATTATTTTTTGTTTTTTTGTAGAAATACACAGAAAATGCAGAGACAGTGATAAATTAGTTACACAGGCTAGCACACTTTAGTGGGCAGCCTCCACAGTTAAATTAAACAAACAAACAAGCAAACTTTCAATTAAATTCGACTAAATGTAACTTTAAGTGCAGATTTAAAAATAAATGCAGTAATCAGAAAAAAAACAGTTCAGGCTAGTTTAAAGTAAGCAACAGAAGCTATTTCCAGTGAAAAAAGCAATTATACTTAAATCCAGAAGGTAGTCGCTTTTCGAGTTCCTTGCTGCTAGGACCACTCTGTAAACCCACGTGGAGCTTGTCTGAGCAGTATAGCCAGAAAAAATGCCCAGAGGCGGATTTTAAGCAGTGAACTACAAAAGAGCTAGGAATGGTCCCAAACAACCAATTACTACAGCTTCTTGTGCTGAGGTCACTTCCCCCAAGGACAGGTAGGCTGCTCAAGGCTCCCCACTCCCACTGGTGAGCAAAGAAACTTCCTTCTATCCAAGTAAGGTAATGGACAACACAGGAACTACACCACAGCCCAGAATACAGCAATGCCTGTATACTGGTCTAAACTAGTCGAGAAAGGCGGGAAAACAAGGATTATTTTTTTGTTTTTTTGTTTTTTTTGTAGAAATACACAGAAAATGCAGAGACAGTGATAAATTAGTTACACAGGCTAGCACACTTTAGCAAGGAAACCCTATCTCAGTGGAAAATGAGATAAGATTGACCCACCATAAGAGCTTGCCACTCAGATATTCTCCTTGCAGAGGTCAGGGCAACCGTTACAACTGTTTTCTATGTTAAGACCCTCAAGTAATCCAGATGAGCTGGTTCAAATGCAACAAATGTTGGCATCTCTAATACAAAATTAAGATCCCAAGGAGGAGACACCAGTTTTCTATGAAGGTCTCTTATGCAATATTCCTTTCAAAAATATTTTGACATGGGAATGCCTTGAAAGAGAGGGATATATGGACAAATATCCTGAAATGGCTAAAACATGAACCTTGATCGAGGAGTAAGTCAGGCCATATCAAAGTAACTCATACAAATATTTTAAAACCAGAGAAACACTAGCCCTGATTGGGTGTTGGTTATGTTATTGGTACCAATGAGAAAACGTCCATTTGCTAATATATGATTTTCTAGCAGCAGGCTTTCTTGCCTCCATTAGTACGTGCTGTACATCCTCAATAAACAGGTGCTTAAAAGTTATTAAGAGCCTATAATCTAGGCAATCGGTTGAAGTTGTTTGGGGTCAGGATGTATCAAATACCCCTGTTCTTGGTGTGAGTAGATCCATTCTTCTGTAAGGAAGCCTGTAGAAATTACTCCAGCCAATTCCAAAAGAAAGGTGAACAGCTATTGCATGGGCCAGAAGGGACTTTCCATAATAATCTTGAAGGATTCCTTTTGAATCTTCAGAAATACAGTGGGTATCAATGGAAAACATGGAAAAGAACACAGGAACATTCCTGTCCAAGGAAAAGAAAAGGAATCTGTCTTCCATGTCTCCTTGCATGGAGTCCTGGAGCAGAATTTTGCCAGCTGATTGTTCAGAGAGGAAGCATAAAGGTCTTCTTGAGGAACTCCCCACAGATGGATCAATTATTGGAAGACTCCCTGATCTAGTTTCCATTCGTAAGGGTCTACCTTTGTCCTGCTCAGCTTTTCTGCCACACAGTTGTGTTCAGACGGAATGTAGGAAGCATGTAGAATGAGATTGTGCTGTAAAGCCATATCCTATGATAACATGGCTGGTCTGCATACGGTGTAAGACCATTTTCCCCCTTGCTTGTTTATGTACCATATCACTGTGGTATTTTCTGTAACAACTTCAAGTGGTCCTGGGGACCAAAGGTGATTTAGAGAATTGAGTGCGTTGATAAGGGCAACCATTTTTTTTCTTTTACATTTATGTATGTGTTTCTGCCTTTGTTGTCCCAGATACTTTGGACTTTTTTCCTTCTTGACACAGCACTCCAAGCAAAGACCAAGGTGTCTGTGGTGACTGGCTGCTTTAGAGAAGAAAGGGAGAAGAGGAGACCTGGATTCAGTGAAATCTCATGTTTCCATCAAATGATATTCTTACAAATCTCAGAACTTTGTAAAATAATGGGTGCTGGTGCTAGGACATCAAAGACTTCAAATACCATGGTATCTCTCTCATGTGGAGTCTTGCCAAAGGTATCATGAAAATCTCAGATGCTATGAGACCCAAAATCATGTGGTATTCCCCTGCAGTGGCAGAGGTCTGAGTGGAAAACCCTTGGAATGGATGTAAATATAGATCTATTTTTCCCAGTGAAAGAAAAGCTCTTTGTACTATGGTGCCTGGAGTCAAACAAAGACTTTTGAATGCTCTCTTGGAATCCCAGCCTGCATACAAGATTATCCATGTGAAAGACCCTGACACTTTGAAACAGATTCGGCAAAGATAAGTGTATCATCTAAATATGGAAAAATGTGGATACCCTGTAGTCTGCAAAGTGCTAATAACTGGAGCAAGACACTTTGTGAACACTCTTGAACCAGTGAATAGCCCAAAGGGTAAGACAAAGCACTAATAATGTGATCCAGATGGGTTCTGGCATGTAGGTCACAAGACATTTCACTGCAAGCTACTACTCCAAAATCAGAAGGCCACAACACCACTTCACCATAGAGCGGTGTAGCCGAAAAGGAGAAATGCTACGGCATTGTACACAGATGAGTAAACTGATACATGCAACATTCCCTAACAACATAATATCTAGAAGGTGTTCCCCCAAAATCAATGTTATGGATCTGCTGAAGCTAGGAGGGGAGTGTTTTCTTTGCGGCAGGAAAGCTCTGAAGAGTTTGATGCCCAAACGTATTCTTGGTCAGCTCAGCTCAAGCTGAATAATGATTTGGGTGCATGAAAGGTGCCCTGAAGCTTTAGAAACTGGCTAGCAGGATATAACCCATATAGCTTAGACTACTGCAGCAATGATCAGTATGAAGAACATTAAGATATTTTGATTCAAACAGTTTACCTTCTTAGAGAACGACACTGCACCGCTTTAAGGAAAAGGTTTTCCTAATGGCTGCTAGTCCCAGCAAGGGCCATTGTCTTACTAAACACCATCATTTTCGCATTGCTTCATGAGGCAAATTGTACATCACTAAAATGCAAACTTCAAATAAAAGAACAAACTTATATCCCAGAAAACATGCAATGCTTCAGAAATTAGACCACTTTTTTATTTTTAAATTAACTCCATTCAAAAGAACATTTGCAAAATCTGCACCAGTCTGCTAGAATAAAATTTCAAATAATACAGGACTAGCTGATGAATTGCAAATATTTAGGAATAAAACATGAAATTCAAAATAACAGAATAGGATAAATGTTTTAGAGACCTGGATTAAAAAAAAAGAAATGTAAGTTTTGTCAGACTTTAGAATATAACACTTTTAGTAATATCATTCATAGACTAATGTCATTGTCACTTTCTGCATGGATGGAATATATATTAAAATCTGCTATTTCTACTTAGGGAGCACTTTGTGCATCCATTTTTGTTTGCAGGAATGTGTAGAAAATCTATCTCTCAGGTCCAATTCAGCCTAGGCAAGATTCTACATATTTTCATATTTGACTGCTTGATGGAATATACATACTTCTCAGCTTCTTGTTTTCCACCTCTTTCTCCTTTGTAGTTTAGCTTTATATTAATTTCTTTAAAATAATTGTTTTCCAGCCCTGAACACAACACTTACTATAATGATAATCATTGCTATGCAATCATATCTCTGTCACAACAATCACTCAAACCCATACAACTGTATATATAGCATATACTTAAAATTGTGACTTAAGGTTCATTGCTAATGTAACTACTGGGACTTCTGCAAGTATGCTATTGCTGCTGCTAGGGTCACTCTTGTTGAGTATTTCCTGATCTAACTACTGTATGTATGTCCTTTATAATTTATTTTAATAAGTGTTTGTATCTTGTTATATAATGTTATCTTATCTGTATTACATTATTAATGTACATGGTACCTTTAAAACAGTTACTTTGCCACTAAATGTTAACATTTACTCTATCTGCATGTTCTATATTATCTGTCATTGCAATCCTATCTGTTTCACAGACAATGTGCAGTGTATCTGCATATTTTGAGTTAGTTTCATTGCAGCACTCTGCTTCATTAAGACAGAAAATGAGCAGTATACCTCTTAATGATTCAAACTGTTAGTTCTGACCATTGTCCAGTATATCTGCAATTTTTTATGTATCATCATAGCATCGTGTATTGATGTCATGCACAATCAACAGGCAACACATCTAAATGATTGTTTGTTGTTTCTGCCCCGTGTATTACATATCTGCATTTTCTGTTATCTGTCATCACAGTAGTATGCATCAGTTTCACAGACAATGTGCACTGCCTTGTAATTGATTCACTTTGTTGTTTCTACCCAGTGTGCAGTATATCTAAATTGTCATATATTATCACAGTACTGTGTATCAGTCTCACACACAATGCTGATTCTGTCTTATGGCTTGGGCCACAAATGAGAAGAGTCATTGGATCACTTCATTCGCTCAGTTAACAAACTTTAAATAAACAAATAATATAGTATAATGAATGCTTGATGCATTATAAATAAATAAATGAATAAAATCAATGTTTTTCCTCATGGTAATGAAAAAGAAACAATGTTATTTTGTTGTGGGTCTACTTGACTTTACCAAAATTTCACTTACCAGAAATTCAAAAGACTGAGATGACAACACCGAACATTTACATTACCGAAAGTCATATCAACAAAACAACAACTGCAGCAAAACAAAGCAAAAATATACCCCCACACCTCCTGCAAATTATATATACCAACTCCAAGATCACACTACAATGATGAAAAGGGTAAATTTTGCAATCCTCACTGTACCGCAATCTCCAGTCAGAAGCTTTGAGTGCTGTGTGATATGCGCACTTGGTGTTTCAGTGATCTGACCTTCGGTAATGTAAATGTTTGGTGTTGTGAAATTTCGATGTTGTCATCTCAATCTTCTGAATTTCAGGTAAGTGAAAATTCTATAAAGTCAAGTAGACCCGCTGTTGTATATACTGTGACTGGATACTGTTGTTTATGTTATCACTACTGAACTTCTGAGCAGCAGCATGTTTTGGACTTAAAATCTCTGTATACTGAATAGTAGGACACTGCAGATTCTCTTAGCACACTGACAGTCAAGCTTCATGTATTTGGTAATTGAGTTTATCTTACCATTTGATAAGTAGTTTGGTACACTGCTCTGAAGACCCTTTTCAGGTACAGACTGGGACAAGAAGGCATCAAAGAACAGACAACATATTCAATGCATTACTAGTTATTGCAACTTTCGATACAATCTATTCAAATACAACAAGAATATTACATGTAATAAATTACAAAGAATCTGGGAAATTGTAGAAGCATTCATTTTATATACATAGCTAGGGTTGACAAACAGGTGATTCTGAACTAATTTCACAGGAAATTGCATATGTTTAGCTGGGTACTATTTCAGACCAAGTAGTATCCTTTTAAATATCACTTCTAATCAAATGAGCAAAGATGCAAGAACAGGAACAATAAGGGGAGCATAATACTTCCTCATCTGAATACAGATTCCACGTGTTCTAAGTAAAAAAATATACTGAATTTCACAACTATTATCCAAAAGGGGTTTGTTTACTTATGTTATCTATTAATTTGCCTTTGTTTACTGGAAAGTTCCAAGTGGGCAAAACACCTTTTCAGCCGAGACTAGTTGAAAAAACATCACATAGCATACATTTAAATGAGCTAATAGTAAAAATGTACTATATATAACACTGAAGACTATATACCGTAACAGGTGATTACCAGGTTATATATACTATATACTATATAATATTTACAACATGTTAAGCTCAGACACAGCCTTTGAAGTTGGTATATACAAAATATAAAACTCATTCACATCAATAGAACATTCAGCATTATTTTACATTGTAACTACTCCCACTAAACTTTTAGCGCACAGACAGCACATAAGGCATATGCAGATTTTATTCAAACAGTTAAATTCACTCGAGACCTGTAACCAGGAGATTACTATAGTAAACCTATGAGAATTTTGGGATATTTGTTCAATTTGTCTATATACGGTGGGGAATTAATAATGGAGTTAGTAAAAGGACAGGACTGTTTAATTGACAGGTATGATTTCACTGGGATTATAAATTATAAATGGGATAAGAATTATAATAAGAACAAGTCTTAGTAATGGGGTTGTTACAAATGCAGGACCATATTCTTTGCAGCTACTTCTTCAAAGAGATTTTAAATTGTGGATAAGATAGTTATGATATCAAATGGGATTTTCCACCACAGTTTTGCAATGAATAGTGAGTATAAGTAATTGTTATATTTTCGAGTATGTACCAGGTTTTTGTTTAATGGGTGTCTGAACCAGTTTAATAACTGCCTGGTAGCAGGGCATCTGCCTAGGGTATAGAGTAGGCATGAGGCAGTCAATATAAGAGTAGGTTAGTAGATTGATCCTGTCAGTTAAGGGAGTAGACACATTGTGATATGTTCATTTAATGTTGTTGCTTGAAAACTGCAAGTTTATTATAAGATTGCTCCAGTTTAGTTACCTGAGACGACTACAGGTTAATGAAAATTGATAAGGCATATGGAACTAAGGAGAAAATAGGTCTGAGATGCAGTTTTATATGCATATTCTGGTAGCAAAGGTTTCACTTTATAAAGAAGTACTGGCTTATGGTTAATTTTTGAACTGCATGTTGTATGTGCCAATCAAATCCTAATCTATTGTCTATTATTGTTCCTGGTAGTTTTTTTTTTTTTTCTGTACTAGCTTGGCTAAAGTATTATTGACAAACCCCGCAGATAGAGGTATCTGATGAATTCACTAATAATGAAATTGGAGAAATTTTTTTAGATTCTGCTATGGCTAACTGTATGGTCATGAAGAAAGACAATTTTTGCATTTATAATTACACTGATATTTTAGTAACATCTGAACATTTTACGCTGCTTACCAGAGGGTTTCAATTTGTTCCTTTGCACTCACTAGATTTAACTAATACTATCTTAGATTTAAAACTTTTTGTTAGACGTATGAATCTGAATGTTTACTTTAAGGGACAAACATACTTGAATGAAAGTTTTACAAGACCCAGTACACTAAATCCTCCCACACACCCAGCATTAAAGATCTTTGAAGAGTTAGTTGAAAAGGATTTAAGAAATCAATATTCTATTAACACATCTTCTCAACCTTCAAATTTGAGTATAGAAGTATTTCAGCTAATTAACACTTTAAAGAAGGAAGGTATACGAGTTATGAAACCAGATAAAGGGGGAGGTGTGGTGTTAATGTACAACTGGGGCTATGAAGCGCAAATGCACAATATGTTACAAGACACTGAACAGTACAGTGTGGTCTCAATTAACGAGATTAATATTGCTTTCTCGAAAATTAAATATTTATTATATGACCAACTGATGCAAGGAGCAATTAATGAAAAATTATACAATTACTTGCATGTTAATAAACCTACTACATCGGTGATTTTTGGGATACCTAAAGTGCACAAAGGTTTAGATCCTTTAAGATTTAGACCGATTGTGGCAGGGGCAGGCAGCATTGTGGAACCACTTGGGAAGTTTATTGACCAAACTGTTAAACAATTAGTTCTTTCTTTAGAATGTATTTGTAAAGATTCCTGGGAGTTTCTCAAGGGTATTCAAAGTAATTTTTATGATGCAACTAACTTCATGATCAGTATTGACATTGTTGAATTATTTCCAAGCATCCCTCATGCTGTTGGTCTTGAATGGTTTAATGAAGTTTTATGCCTGTCATCTGAATTTAGCCCAAACACTATTAGACTGGTGGTTAAATTTATGGAAATTATACTTGAAAACAACTTTATATATTTTAATGGAGAGCTGTTCAAACAGAAGAAAGGGGTCGCCATGGGTGCTCCATGTGCCTCATCCTATGCCAACATTGTACTCCATTATTGGGAGAACAAATTTATATTTTCAACCCCTTGGTTGAAATTTATTACACATTACAAAAGTTTTTTGGACAACATTTGTGTGTTATGGAATGGTAACCTTAATGAATTTATGGATTTTATGCTGTACATTAATTCTTCCACACAATTTTTAAAGTTTACATATAATATTAGTGAGGAAGTTTTGAACTATTTGGATGTCTCTCTGTCTAAAAATCAGCATACTGGCACCTTTCAATCTAAAATCTATAGGAAAAGTACTTTTTCTAATTCCTATCTTCATTTTGATAGTGGACATCCTTTTTATCAGAAAAAAAGGTATATTGAAAGGCCAATTTATTAGGGCAGCTAGGATGTGCAGTACAGAACAACTATTTATACAAGAAATGAATTTCTTAAAAGATTTATTCTTAGAAAGAGGTTACCCTATGCACCTAGTTAATAAGTTGTCAGAAGAGGTTACATCTGGCAGAAAAAGTAAATATTCTCCCCTTTTAGGTATAGCGGCTAATAAAAATAGACGTGTTCAACAAGATGCCCAGTTTGAGGCACATACTTTATTTATACAAACCTTCAGTAAGGACTCGTTACAAGTTGAAAAAATTGTGACAAGGTACTGGCCAGTTTTAACATTACAAGAAGATATTAAAGAGCTAGTGTCTGACAAGCCCAAATTTGTGAATAGAAGGAATGTTAATTTGAAGGGATTGTTTGAAAGACAGTTACATAATAGTCATACACAATCTATCCCTAGATTAGGTACATACAAATGTGGGGCATGCAAGCAATGTTCATACATAATTAATGATAACAGCTTGCATATAGCTTCAAGGAATTTTAAGGTTAAATCAACAGGACACTATAATTGTGTGACTAAAGGAGTAGTTTACCTCGGAATATGTACCCAATGTTTAAGTTTTTACATTGGGAAGACTGAAAGGTCTTTGAAAAGAAGAATGTATGAGCACCTGTATGATGTTGGGAAAGAGAAAGAAACTAATGCCTTTTATAAGCACTCCTTAAAATGTCCAAATATGCAATTAAAATTCATGGTTTTAGAACAAGCAACACAGAATCCAAGAGGGGGTGATTGGGAAACGTCATTGGAATATAAGGAACTGTTGTGGCAATTAAAGTTAAATGCCGCAATCCCCCCTGGGCTCAATGACAATATTAGTATTAATAGTGTACTAAAAATTAGAAGGGCCAGACTGTAGTAAAAACTCTCTTTTTATGTACTTGCATAACATTATAGTTTGATGCATTGCATTTATTGTATAAATAATTAATTTTTAACTTTTATTAATTTTTATTAATTTTTATTAACTTCATTAGTAATGTATAATTTTAAATTGCATTTTGCTGCAGTTGCACTTTATGGTTTATGTGTATAGTAAGTTGTTTTTTAGACAGTTTTAGATATTTTTAAGATCTATTATATGTTTTTAGGATATTCTATTAATATATTAATATATTTATAAAACACAATGAGTTATTTGAATCCCAACAGATTTTAACAAATATGCATGTTATGGTTATCTTATATCAGGTTGTACCACAAGTTACATATATATATATATATATATATTTTTTTTTTGATACACCTTTAAGAATGTAACTAATTAATTTTGCTCTAATTAATCAATTAGTCACAGGTCAGATGACCAGTAAAGGATTATAAATAGGTTTGGGTTCCTCTTATGCACATCTTGATAAAGCCTGGTATTAACCAGGCGAAAGCGCTCGTTTTAAAGTTGACTGCTAGTTGTTTTTACTGTTGTCACGTCTATTAAAGACTTTTTGCAGAAAATTTCGTTGGTTGGCCGTCTTTGCTGTGGTTTTATACTACTTCTTGGTTTGGTGACTTACTACATTTCTGTATTATTAACATAATATTTTAAGTCACAAGAGTTTGATTGTTTTGTGAGAGGTGAAAATAGCATTAGTTTAGCTATGTTTGGATAAATTATATTAATACTTTCTCTGAGTCTAATGCATAGAACTTATTTTGTCAGTGATGGCTCACGTTTTTTCTATCCCAATAGCATTAAGGCAGTGTATGCCACTGAACTGCAGTAACTCATGACCAAGACTTCACCTATACTTCAGCAGTCCAGTAATAGTGGAAAATACTTAGATGAATTGCTTTCCTGTCCACCACACAAAAGTGGCTTGGAAGGTGACCAAATCATTGTAGAGATCGGGGTATGCAACATCACTAAATACATATTAGATATGTTTACATGTGAGCTAAACTGAAGCAGATACAGGAGAACCCTCAGTCATTATGTATAATTCTGCAGGCTGAGACAGTGGTCAGAGGGTACTGGGCACATTGCAATCTATGCAGATTGTAACCTCACCATCATGCAAGAGACTGCCAAACATGGCTGATGTCAATATATCATCTCACGGATTCATTTTTCATTCCATTCCATTCCTCAGGAATAGTCACCACCCAGTGGGGATAATAAGCAATCTGGTAGGTGTCATCTTCAGGTGGAACAAACAGAATGGTTCCTGAAGAAGTGACATTGACAAAAACAAAGCCATTACTGGTTCTGTTACTGCTCAGTGCATGTAGGCTTACTAGTTACTTGTATGGGTGTCTTTAACTCTACTATAAAACTGCAAGATGTAAGTCTTTTATTTCTTATTCATGAAAGTCTTTAGTTGTACATGGGTACCCCAAATGAGTGAAGGGGAAGCAACAAATAGAGCAGACCTCATCCAGTATTCCTAAAACACAGTTCATTACTAATTTCTGACTTATGTATCAATAATACTCTCACTACAACAGGCCCAAATCTGGATTCTGGGACCTAACACTATCCCTGGCTGTGTTCTACATGAACTAAAGAGAGAACTGTCACCTGAACTGTGTACCCTGTTCAATCACTGCCTCAATTCAGGCTTTGTCCCTACCGAATGGCACACTGCTACAGTCATCCCTCTCCGCAAAGGAGGAGCGACTACAGACCCTGGAAACTATTGCCCTATTAACCTGATGAGTCTGATATGCAAAGCTATGGAACGCATCATCATGGACAAAATAAACAAGGATATAGGGAATCTACAAACTCGGGATCCCACACAGTTTGGTTTTGTGAAGGGTAGATCATGCCTGCTCAACCTGGTTGACTTCTTTGAGTCAGTCACCAGAGCTGTGAATGAAGGCAAGGTGGTTCATACAGCCTACCTTGATCTGGCTAAGGCCTTTGATACCATTCCCCACTCAGGAATCATAGAAAAACTCACTAAGCTAGGCATCAACCCTTATATCACTAGATGGGTTGCAAACTGGGTCACAGATAGAACCCACAGTGTGAAAGTAGCTGACTCCAAGTCAGACTGCCGACCAGTCATGAGTGGACTCCCACAGGGTTCGGTCCTGGGTCCTCTCCTGTTTGGTATCTACTTCTCTGAAATCCAGGCCAACATGAAGGGATGCTGACTGACAAAGTTTGCAGATGATTGCAAGTTGGGAGCTATAATTAACTCCCCAAGTGATATTGCCATCCTGCAGAAAGGCCTCACTGAGACCAACTGGTGTCAGAACCATGGCCTTAGGCTCAATGCCAAAAAATGTGTCATCATCCCCTTTGGGAAAAACCCAGTTCCCATGAATTACCACATTGATGGTAGTCCACTGAATACAGAAGCCATTATAAGAGATCTGGTAACACATGTTGACAGCAACCTCTCTTTTGACTACCATATTGCCACTGTGGTCAGAAAGTCTTTCTATGTGGCACATCTCATTACAAAGGGTTTTGCATCTGGGAAGAAAGAGGTCATTGTCTCCCTCTACTCTTCCCTCATTAGGCCAATCATTGAGCACAATGCCCCCTTTGGCATGTATCTCACTAGACACCTGCAAGAACTGGAGAGGCCACAAAAGTACCTCACAAAGAGGATCCTGAGTCTTAAACACTTGTCCTATATGAACAGACTCAAAAAACTCCAACTATTCTCTGTCTCATATCGCCTACTTAGAGGCGATCTCTGCTTGACTTACAAAGCCATGTCTAACCCAGCTCTCTTAGAATTGCTACATCTGAAGAAATCCCAATCCCTCCACACTACACGCTCCAGGGACCTCAACCCCATTACCACAATCAACAGAATAAGCTGGAGGGACAGGTTAATAACCCAGAGACTGCCCATGCTATGGAATAGACTTCCCATACATGTCAAGCGGAGTGCCTCACTGGCCCTCTTCAAGAGAAATCTTGATGAGTGGATGGGAAATAGAAAATTCACCCCGAGGATCACTCCAGTGGCTCTACTCAACAGAGGCACTGGGAACTAAGGTCGGGTGGCACGATGCTAGGGTACTCCTATGGGCTAGGCTTGTAAAGGCTCCAGGGTCATTAGCCTAGTACACACCTATGAACCTACTGCTGTAAAATAACTCATTTATTTGTTAAAAGCAGTACACTAAAATGTGTAGTCAGAATACTGCCTGCATGAATGCAGTTTTACTTTTAAGTGCAATCTAGGTTACTGGTAAACACAATACCATGGGAACCTACAACCATCCATAATGCCATGATATGACAGATATAAAGTAACTGTTTATAGTTTAATTATAGTACTGTAACACAGTATCAAATGAGGCACTTTGTTTTTGTAATAGAATTTTTAATGAGAAAGACATAGCAGGCCTTAACACAGTGCCTGCCTGGTTTGAATGGACTAAGTCCTGGCTCTTTTAGAAACTACGTATCAGAGTCTGCTTAAGTATTTTATTAATAGAGCAATTTTTTTTTATCACAATCCAGCTGAAAGTAAGTTTATTCTTTTCACAGAACTGGACAAGTAGTTAAAAATGTTTGCAATATTTTATGTTGTAGAATCAAGTCAATTACTGATCGGCTCTGATATTTCGGCAAAGCATAACTTGAAGTTTGCCTTATGGTGATAGCAGCCTAATAACCAAACTTTAAAAAACAATGACCAAATAACTGTGTAACAATAATTTGTAAAGAAAATAAAACTGATGTATCACTGCCCTTGCAGTTGTCCCATTCTTTTTACATACATTTTTTGTACTCTTTAATTAATTCAACAGTCAACTCATCAGTGTAGGAAACAACTGTTCTGCTGTGTAAAATTAGCCTGATTTTCTTATATAGTGCTGCCAAACCAAAATACGCTATTGGCCCTTAAGTGTAATGCAGTGATAGGAAGTAGTTTTTTTTTTTAACAAATGATGTGAATTTCCTTGTAAGAAGCAGACAAGTGCACACCGCAGAAATAACATGTAGCAAAATGACAGATATAGCCCTATTTTCACAGCTGTCCTAAAGTTGTTTTCATTTCTTTAAAAATGGATAATGGTAAATAGATTTCATAAGGATAAATTATGATGCAACATAAGTCTAAAATACACTTCACAGTTTTAAAAAAGTCTGGTTTGTTGAGATTGGCTTGGCAGAGATCCAAGAAAATAAATGAACCAGAGGTTTGAGGATCTATATGTCCAGCACACAGTGGTCTGGTATTTATTATGGTCTTCTGATTCATACAACTGTTTTAGCAGTCTGTTATGAAACTAACTAATGAGCTGGAATAGAAGTAACAAAGAATTTAACTTCTGCTAAACTCATAAAGTTTCATTTTAAACTAAAACTGAGCATGTAGAGCTATGCAGCATAGTTAGAAAGATTATTTCATATGGGCTTTGGTGAATGTCTGAAACAGGACAGAAGGGTTTCTACTCAGTAATTAAAGCATCAGTCTGTATGCAGCAGTGGATGAGATAGAAGAGATCCATATCATTTTAACAACAGTTAAGCCTTTTAGTCATTTTATGGTTCACAACTGTGATTAAATAAAACTGCATGTCTTTGGTGACCGAATAAAACAATGCCTGTGCCCTCACTAATTATTTTACGAATGTTGTTCATCTTCATAAAATTATTGAAACAAAATGTTTCACAGAAATATGAATTGTGGACATGTGAGGTGCATCTACTGGATACCTGGGCTACTTCTGAAAGCAATTCATTTTCAACTTTTCTGGTAGAGTGGTATCATCTGTGCCATGTTGTCACTGTATACTGTTATTACCAGAATGAAACCATTCACACAGACCACCTCATGAGCTGTACTAATGGCACTGGGCACTTCAGTCCCAAATGTAATTTGACAGAGTCAGTACAAAATCACATCATGGTATATTTATGATTTAAGCAATAAACTCAGTATTCTGAAATCATGTATCATATTACTGTTAATTGATGAAGTTCTAAGATCCTATTTAAAATGGTGACATCTTGGACAATAGTAACATGGTTAGACAACTGCTCGGATGAGTGCCCTACTATTCTATGTCAGGATGTAGAAAGGACCATGTCCCATGCAGAACCTCCGGTTCACACGAGTGCATGCAGCTGGACACCTGGACACTTCCCTAAAACATACACAGATATACTGCCACTGAATGCATTCCCCTCTCCTAAAAGCAAACACACACACACACAATGAATGAGATACAAGCACACCATCCTCAAACGTATACAGATCTACACTGAATGACCCCTCCACACACACATACACACACACTCTCATGTAGTGGGACACCTGCACACTTTCCAAAAAACATACACAGATCTACCATCAGTGAATGCACAATCCCCTCACAAACACTCACACACACACACACACACACACACACACACACACACACACACACACACACACACACACACACACACACACACACTGCAGGGTACCCACCTATACTGGCACTCTGTACAGAAAAGGCCATTCATAGCAATTCACCTAATAGATCCATTGCACCTTCAGTGCTCAGCAGAGATCATACAAAGTACAAACATATCTTCAAAGTGTGAGTTGGAGTACTGGTGTCAGATGTGCATGGGTCTAATTTATGTAAAGAGATACTCCAAGACTGCCTCATATGCATGTGGCATACTGTTCAGCTGAGAAGCCTTGAACCTAGATGCAGAAGGCTTCTCTCTAATTATGAAACTCTTGTAATGCACAGCTTTGCACAATTTCCTTAGTGTCCTATGCAATTTGGCTATGAATTTTACACAAGGTGATGAAATTTTGAGGCATAATGCAGATGCTGTATGGATGGCTAAGCTGTTTTATAATACTATTTGTTGTCATTTTGCTTTTCCTGTCATAACTGTAAAACTACCAGGCCCTAAGAATGGGATACTTTCATTAAAAACCAGAGAAAAAAAGAGTATCTATAAAATTAATTTTTCCACCTGAATTTTAACAGGTATTCTCCTTAATAGTTTACTTTAACGTGCTTCAGCTGTTATTGCTTATTATAACTACTCAAGCCATATCTGCTCGAGTCGTTGTGTGATCAGTCTTTGTTGAGGTGTATGGGTATGTAAAAGAGCATTCATTATTTGCCTTTCAGAATGAACATTCTTTTCCCAAGTTTGAGTGACCTTGCAGTGAGACTATGTATTTCCTACATGGGGATTGCAGGGGTGCGAAGCTGCTTATTCTTAAGTTTTTTGTGTTTGTCTGAAATTCACTGTTACTCTTATGTAAATATGTTTATAGCATATAGATCCCCAAAGGAATACGTTTCATACAAGATTTTACGATCTGTTGTGTTCAGCGATCATAACTCTGGACGTAACATAGTAAATCTCAATAGCACATACTTTTTCATTTCTGTCAAGCTGACAGTCAATATATCTTATATAAAATAGTGGAAATTTGTGGTTTCATTTCAGATTACCTAAATATTTACAATAGTACCTATTGCCTGCCCTACTCTTATACAGCATTTTTGTGCTTTTATTGCACTGAAGTTTACTAAGAACAATTTCACACGTATAAAAATGAAAAGCAGGCAGATAAAAAGAATCACATGTCATAGTTAAAAATGGAATAAAATGTTTGCTATCGCATGTAAGACTACATATATATATATATATAAATATATATATATATATATATATATATATATATATTTGTGTGTGTGTGTGTGTGTGTGAGTGTGTGTGTGTGTGTGTGTGTGTGTGTGTGTGTGTGTGTGTGTGTGTGTGTGTGTGTGTGTGTGTGTGTGTGTGTGTGTGTGTGTGTTGGATTTGATTAGTAGACTTGCTTACCAATGAATTTGTAAGTTTATAGAACAAATGCAAAATCTAACCTGCAAAAACAAAGTAAAACAGAAATGAAAGTATACCTCCCGACAAGCACAACAGAATACAGCATTTGAATTGAACAAAAATAAGCAAAAAAAAACTTTATATTAATCCATTATTTCTCACAGGTGTAGCCAAATATGTTTCCTTTAAATATGGTATGAGCCATTTGTTTCTCCACCATTCTGCTGTTAACTCTAAACAGATGCATAAACTACAAGAAAATGTTTTGTTCTTGTTATATGTAAATATCGCCACCCAATGGCAGCTTATATATATATATATATATATATATATATAGAAGTAGTGACATTCTGCTATGCTGAATCAAAATTAAAGTAAAACTGACTGTTTCCTGTGTGAAAGTACTTTCATTGCAAAGCAGTGAAGTTTCAGTGCTACTGTTGTCTGAATTCAGTAGTTGTTCTCTAAAAACAGTGTCAACAGTGTAGCAGGCATGGGTGTATATGATTCTTCACCTAGATACACAGAGGCAAGAAACAGTGTTAGACTAACAGGTATAAGTCCAATTATTTCATCAATTCATGAGAAGTTTGCTTACTTGATATAATAAACTCCCCAGTACTAAATAATATACCTTCCACCAACTGCTTCAAATATAAATTGAAATATCTTCTACTTAATTCCTGGCTCTGCTCATGTGGCACCACACTTAAATTAAGATCATATCCTATAAAACCTTTTCTCACTGCCACTTAAATCAGATCTAATAACTCTATTCAGTAAGAGTAGCTTCACTTAATCTAAATTCAACAACTCACATTATCTTTGTTAAGCCTAGATAAATCTTTTGAACTCGTCTTTCACACTGCCTATACTCATAATTTCTCTCCTTTCATGCCTGTCTATTCATATCTCCTCCTCCATACTATCAGTCCCCTCCATTCGTGACTTAGACATATTATCTGTAATACCTACACATACTAACAGTCCTCTCCATTCGTGACTTAGACGTATTATCTGTAATGCCTACACATACTAACATTCCTCTCTAATCAGGACTTAGACATATTATCTGTAATACCTACACATACTAACAGTCCCCTCCATTCATGACTTAGACATATTATCTGTAATACCTACACATACTAACAGTCCTCTCCATTCGTGACTTAAACATATTATCTGTAATACCTACACATACTAACAGTCCTCTCCATTCGTGACTTAGGCATATTATCTGTAATACCTACACATACTAACAGTCCCTGCCATTCATGACTTAGACATATTATCAGTAATACCTGCACATACTAACAGTCCTCTCCATTCATGACATAGACGTATTATCTGTAATACCTATACATACTAACAGTCCGCTCCATTCGTGACTTAGACATACTATCTGAAATACCTATACATATGAACAGTCCCCTCCATTCATGACTTAGACATATTATCTGTAATACCTACACATACTAACAGTCCTCTCCATTCATGACTTAGACATATTATCTGTAATACCTACACATACTAATAATCCTCTCCATTCATGACTTAGACATATTATCTGTAATACCTACACATACTAAAAGTCCCCTCCATTCATGACTTAGACATATTATCTGTAATACCTACACATACTAACAGTCCTTTCTAATCAGGACTTAGACATAATATCTGTAATACCTACACATACTAAAAGTCCCCTCCATTCATGACTTAGACATGTTATCTGTAATACCTACACATACTAACAGTCCCCTCCATTCATGACTTAGACATGTTATCTGTAATTCCCACACATACTAGCAGTCGTCTCCATTCATGACTTAGACATATTATCTGTAATACCTAAACATACTAACAGTCCCCTCCATTCATGACTTAGACATATTATCTGTAATACCTTTTTATTTACTTTTTTTTATTTTACATTTGTTGACCGGGCTAGTCTAACTGGATATATGTCCATTTTCAGCAGAGGCCGGGGAGAAAAGCTCCAAACTAACCACAGTTATAACAAGGTTAAAGATTACCATAAATTAGCTTACAAATAGTACTTAACTAGGTAGTAAATAACAGTAAAATAATAAATAGCAATTAAATCAAATATGTTATGTTGTACATAAAATGACAGAAAATTGGACGTGACTTTTCAGATGACAAAAATACTTAGATGTCACAGCAGTTTTACTGTTAACTTTTCGTTTCAGCTAAACAATCTTATCTTGATTAGTCTATATACAAGGAAATGTTATAAACAGACCTGGAAATATAGTCGGGTTACTACAAGGGCATAGCCAGTGTGTTTTAAAGTGTAATTTGAGGTTTTGTTTGAAGAGGTGTAGGGAAGGAAGTAATGTAATTTCACTAAGTAGAAGGTTCTAATACTTACACATACTAACAGTCCTCTCCATTCATGACTTAGACATAATATCTGTAAAACATACACAAACTAACACTCCTCTCCATTCATGACTTAAGACATATTATCTGTAATGCCTACACATATTAACAGTCCCCTCCATTGCTGACTTAGACATATTATCTGTAATACCTACACATACTAACAGTCCTCTCAATTCATGACTTAGACATATTATCTGTAACACCTATACATACTAAAAGTCCTCTCCATTCATGACTTAGACATATTATCTGTAATGCCTTCACATACTAACAGTCCTCTCCATTCATGACTTAGACATATTATCTGTAATACCTACACATACTAACAGTCCTCTCCATTCATGACTTAGACATATTATCTGTAATAACTACACATACTAACAGTCCCTGCCATTCATGACTTAGACATATTATCTGTAATACCTGCACATACTAACAGTCCTCTCCATTCATGACTTAGACGTATTATCTGTAATACCTACACATATTAACAGTCCTCTCCATTCATGACTTAGACATATTATCTGTAATACCTAAACATACTAACAGTCCTCTCCATTCATGACTTAGACATGTTATCTGTAATACCTACACATACTAATAGTCCTCTCCATTCATGACTTAGACATGTTATCTGTAATACCTATGCATACTAACAGTCCTCTCCATTCATGACTTAGACATATTATCTATAATACCTACACATACTAACAGTCATCTCCATTCATGACTTAGACATATTATCTGTAATACCTACACATACTAACATTCCTCTCTAATTAGGACTTAGACATATTATCTGTAATACCTACACATACTAACAGTCCTCTCCATTCGTGACTTAGACATATCATCTGTAATACCTACACATACTAACAGTCCCCTGCATTTGTGACTTAGAAATGTTATCTGTAATACCTACACATACTAACAGTCCTCTCCATTCATGACTTAGACATATTATCTGTAATACCTACACATACTAACAGTCCTCTGCATTCGTGACTTAGACATGTTATCTGTAATACCTACACATACTAACAGTCCTCTCCATTCATGACTTAGACATGTTATCTGTAATACCTACACATACTAACAGTCCCTCCATTCATGACTTAGACATGTTATCTGTAATTCCTACACATACTAACAGTCCCCTCCATTCATGACTTAGACATATTATCTATAATACCTACACATACTAACAGTCCTCTCCATTCATGACTTAGACATATTATCTGTAATACCTACACATACTAACAGTCCTCTCCATTCATGACTTAGACATATTATCTGTAATACCTACACATACTAACAGTCCCCTCCATTCATGACTTAGACATATTATCTGTAATACCTTTTTATTTACTTTTTTTTATTATACATTTGTTGACCGGGCTAGTCTTACTGGATATATGTCCATTTTCTGCAGAGACCCGGGGAGAAAAGCTCCAAACTAACCACAGTTATAACAAGGTTAAAGATTACCATAAATTAGCTTACAAATAGTACTTAACTAGGTAGTAAATAACAGTAAAATAGTAAATAGCAATTAAATCAAATATGTTATGTTGTACATAAAATGACAGAAAACAGAAAATTGGACGTGACTTTTCAGATGAGAAAAATACTTAGACGTTACAGTAGTTTTACTGGTAACTTTTCGATTCAGCTAAACAATCATATCTTGATTAGTGTATAAACAAGGAAGTGTTATAAACAGACCTGGAAATAAAGTCAGGGTTACTACAAGTGCATAGCCAGGGTGTTTTAAAGTGTAATTTGAGTTTTTGTTTGAAGAGGTGTAGGGAAGGAAGTAATGTAAGTTCACCAGGTAGAAGGTTCCGGTACTTACACATACTAACAGTCTTCTCCATTCATGACTTAGACATATTATCTGTAATACATACACAAACTAACAGTCCTCTCCATTCATGACTTAAACATATTATCTGTAATACCTACATATACTAACAGTCCCCTCCATTCCTGACTTAGACATATTATCTTTAATACCTACACATACTAACAGTCCTCTCCATTCATGACTTAGACATATTATCTGTAACAACTATACATACTAAAAGTCCTCTCCATTCATGACTTAGACATATTATCTGTAATACCTACACATACTAACAGTCCTCTCCATTCATGACTTAGACATATTATCTGTAATACCTACACATACTAACAGTCCCCTCCATTCATGACTTAGACATATTATCTGTAATACCTACACATACTAACAGTCCTCTACATTCATGACTTAGACATATTATCTGTAATACCTACACATACTAACAGTCCTCTCCATTCGTGACTTAGACATATTATCTGTAATACCTACACATACTAACAGTCCTCTCCATTCGTGACTTAGACATATTATCTGTAATACCTACACATACTAACAGTCCTCTCCATTCGTGACTTAGACATATTATCTGTAATACCTACACATATTAACAGTCCCCTCCATTCATGACTTACACATATTATCTGTAACAACTATACATACTAAAAGTCCTCTCCATTCATGACTTAGACATATTATCTGTAATACATTCACATACTAACAGTCCTCTCCATTCATGACTTAGACATATTATCTGTAATACCTACACATACTAACAGTCCCCTCCATTCATGACTTAGACATATTATCTGTAATACCTACACATACTAACAGTCCTCTACATTCATGACTTAGACATATTATCTATAATACCTACACATACTAACAGTCCTCTCAATTCGTGACTTAGACATATTATCTGTAATACCTACACATACTAACAGTCCTCTCCATTCGTGACTTAGACATATTATCTGTAATACCTACACATACTAAAAGTCCTCTCCATTCGTGACTTAGACATGTTATCTGTAATACCTACAAATACTAACAGTCCTCTCCATTCGTGACTTAGACATGTTATCTGTAATACCTACACATACTAACAGTCCTCTCCATTCATGACTTAGACATGTTATCTGTAATACCTGCACATACTAACAGTCCTCTCCATTCATGACGTAGACATGTTATCTGTAATACCTACACATACTAACAGTCCTCTCCATTCATGACTTAGACATGTTAACTGTAATACCTACACATACTAACAGTCCCCTCCATTCATGACTTAGACATATTATCTGTAATACCTACACATACTAACAGTCCTCTCCATTCATGACTTAGACATATTATCTGTAATACCTACACATACTAACAGTCCTCTCCATTCATGACTTAGATGTATTATCTGTAATACCTACACATACTAACAGTCCTCTCCATTCATGACTTAGACATATTATCTGTAATACCTACACATACTAACAGTCCTCTGTATTCGTGACGTAGACATATTATCTGTAATACCTACACATACTAACAATCCTCTCCATTCATGACTTAGACATGTTAACTGTAATACCTACACATACTAACAGTCCTCTGCATTCGTGACTTAGACATATTATCACTAATACCTACACATACTAACAGTCCTCTCCATTCATGACTTAGACATATTATCTGTAATACCTACACATACTAACAGTCCCCTCCATTCATGACTTAGACATGTTATCGGTAATACCTTTTTATTTACTTTTTTTTATTTTACATTTGTTGACCGGGCTAGTCTAACTGGATATATGTCCATTTTCAGCAGAGGCCCAGGGAGAAAAGCTCTAAACTAACCACAGTTATAACAAGGTTAAAGACTACCATAAATTAGCTTACAAATAGTACTTAACTAGGTAGTAAATAACAGTAAAATAGTAAATAGCAATTAAATCAAATATGTTATGTTGTACATAAAATGACAGAAAACGGAAAATTGGACGTGACTTTTCAGATGAGAAAAATACTTAGATGTTACAGTAGTTTTACTGTTAACTTTTCGTTTCAGCTAAACAATCATATCTTGATTAGTGTATATACAAGGAAGTGTTATAAACTGACATGAAAATATAGTCAGGGTTATTACAAGGGCATAGCCAGTGTGTTTTAAAGTGTAATTTGAGTTTTTGTTTGAAGACGTGTAGGGAAGGAAGTAATGTAAGTTCACTAGGTAGAAGGTTCCAGTACTTACACATACTAACAGTCCTCTCCATTCATAACTTAGACATATTATCTGTAATACATACACAAACTAACAGTCCTCTCCATTCATGACTTAGACATATTATCTGTAATACCTACACATACTAACAGTCCCCTCCATTCCTGACTTAGACATATTATCTGTAATACCTACACATACTAACAGTCCTCTCCATTCATGACTTAGACATATTATCTGTAATACCTACACATACTAACAGTCCTCTCCATTCATGACGTAGACATATTATCTGTAATACCTTCAAATACTAACAGTCCTCTCCATTCATGACTTAGACATATTATCTGTAATACCTACACATACTAACAGTCCTCTCCATTCATGACTTAGACATATTATCTGTAATACCTACACATACTAACAGTCCTCTAAATTCACGACTTTGACATATTATCTGTAATACCTACACATACTAACAGTCCTCTCCATTCGTGACTTAGACATATTATCTGTAATACCTACACATACTAACAGTCCTCACCATTCGTGACTTACACATTTTATCAGTAATACCTATACATATTAACAGTCCTCTCCTTTCGTGACTTAGACATGTTATCTGTAATTGCTGCACATACTAACAGTCCTCTCCATTCATGACTTAGACATGTTATCTGTAATACCTGCACATACTAACAGTCCTCTCCATTCATGACATAGACATGTTATCTGTAATACCTACACATACTAACAGTCCTCTCCATTCATGACTTAGACATGTTAACTGTAATACCTACACATACTAACAGTCCCCTCCATTCATGACTTAGACATATTATCTGTAATACCTACACATACTAACAGTCCTCTCCATTCATGACTTAGACATATTATCTGTAATACCTACACATACTAACAGTCCTCTCCATTCATGACTTAGACATATTATCTGTAATACCTACACATACTAACAGTCCTCTCCATTCATGACTTTCTGTAATACCTACACATACTAACAGTCCTCTCCATTCGTGACTTAGACATATTATCTGTAATACCTACACATACTAACAGTCCTCTCCATTTGTGACTTAGACATATTATCTGTAATACCTACACATACTAACAGTTCTCTCCATTCATGACTTAGACATATTATCTGTAATGCCTACACATACTAACAGTCCTCTCCATTCATGACTTAGACATATTATCTGTAATACCTACACATACTAACATTCCTCTCTTCATGAATTAGACATATTATCTGTAATTCCTACACATACTAGCAGTCCTCTCCATTCATGACTTAGACATATTATCTGTAATTCCTACACATACTAGCAGTCCTCTGCATTCATGACTTACACATATCATCTGTAATACCTACACATACTAACAGTCCTCGCCATTCGTGACTTAGACATATTATCTGTAATACCTACACATATTAACAGTCCTCTCCATTCGTGACTTAGACATGTTATCTGTAATTGCTGCACATACTAACAGTCCTCTCCATTCATGACTAAGACATATTATCTGTAATACCTACACATAATAACAGTTCTCTCCATTCATGACTTAGACATATTATCTGTAATTCCTACACATACTAGCAGTCCTCTCCATTCATGACTTAGACATATTATCTGTAATACCTACACATACTAACAGTCCTCTCCATTCGTGACTTAGACATATTATCTGTAATACCTACACATACTAACAGTCCTCTCTAATCAGGACTTAGACATATTATCTGAAATACCTACACATACTAACAGTCCTCTCCTTTCATGACTTAGACATATTATCTATAAGACCTACACATACTAACAGTCCTCTCCATTCGTAACTTAGACATATTATCTGTAATACCTACACATACTAACAGTCCTCTGCTTTCGTGACTTAGACATGTTATCTGTAATGCCTACACATACTAACAGTCCTCTCCATTCATGACTTAGACATATTATCTGTAATACCTACACATACTAACAGTCCCCTCCATTCATGACTTAGACATATTGTCTGTAATACCTTTTTATTTACTTTTTTTTATTTTACATTTGTTGACTGGGCTAGTCTAACTGGATATATGTCCATTTTCAGCAGAGGCCCGGAGAGAAAAGCTCCAAACTAACCACAGTTATAACAAGGTTAAAGATTACCATAAATTAGCTTACAAATAGTACTTAACTAGGTAGTAAATAACAGTAAAACAGTAAATAGTAATTAAATCAAATATGTTATATTGTACATAAAATGACAGAAAACAGAAAACTGAACGTGAAATTTCAGATGAGAAAAATACTTAGATGTTGCAATAGTTTTACTGTTAACTTTTCATTTCAGCTAAACAATCATATCTTGATTAGTGTATATACAAGGAAGTGTTATAAACAGACCTGAAAATGTAGTCAGGGTTACTACAAGGACATAGCCAGTGTGTTTTAAAGTGTAATTTGAGTTATTGTTTGAAGAGGTGTAGGGAAGGAAGTAATGTAAGTTCACTAGGTAGAAGGTTCCAGTACTTACACATACTAACAGTCCTCTCCATTCATGACTTAGACATATTATCTGTAATACATACACAAACTAACAGTCCTCTCCATTCATGACTTAGACATATTATCTGTATTACCTACACATACTAATAGTCCTCTCCATTCATGACTTAGACATATTATCTGCAACACCTATACATACTAAAAGTCCTCTCCATTCATAACTTAGACATATTATCTGTAATACCTTCACATACTAACAGTCCTCTGCATTCATTACTTAGACATATTATCTGTAATACATACACATACTAACAGTCCACTCCATTCATGACTTAGACATATTATCTGTAATACCAACATATACAAACAGTCCTCTCCATTCGTGACTTAGACGTATTATCTGTAATACCTACAAATAATTGCAGTCCTCTCCATTCATGACTTAGACGTATTATCTGTAATACCTACACATACTAACAGTCCTCTCCATTCATGACTTAGACGTATTATCTGTAATACCTACACATACTAGCAGTCCTCTCCATTCATGACTTAGACGTATTATCTGTAATACCTACACATACTAACAGTCCTCTCCATTCATGACTTAAATGTATTATCTGTAATACCTACACATACTAACAGTCCTTTCCATTCATGACTTAAACATATTATCTGTAATACCTACACATACTAACAGTCCTCTCCATTCATGACTTAGACATATTATCTGTAATTCCTACACATACTAGCAGTCCTCTCCATTCATGACTTACACATATTATCTGTAATACCTACACATACTAACAGTCCTCTCCATTCATGACTTAGACATATTATCTGTAATACCTACACATACTAACAGTCCTCTCCATTCGTGACTTAGACATATTATCTGTAATACCTACACATACTAACAGTCCACTCCATTCATGACTTAGATATATTATCTGTAATACCAACATATACAAAGAGTCCTCTACATTCATGACTTAGACATGTTATCTGTAATACCTACAAATACTAACAGTCCTCTCCATTCATGACTTAGACGTATTATCTGTAATACCTACACATACTAGCAGTCCTCTCCATTCATGACTTAGACGTATTATCTGTAATACCTACACATACTAACAGTCCTCTCCATTCATGACTTAAATGTATTATCTGTAATATCTACACATACTAACAGTCCTTTCCATTCGTGACTTAAACATATTATCTGTAGTACCTACACATACTAACAGTCCTCTCCATTCATGACTTAGACATATTATCTGTAATTCCTACACATGCTAGCAGTCCTCTCCATTCATGACTTACACATATTATCTGTAATACCTACACATACTAACAGTCCTCTCCATTCGTGACTTAGACATATTATCTGTAATACCTACACATACTAACAGTCCTCTCCATTCGTGACTTAGACATATTATCTGTAATACCTACACATATTAACAGTCCTCTCCATTCGTGACTTAGACATGTTATCTGTAATATCTGCACATACTAACAGTCCTCTCCATTCATGACATAGACATGTTATCTGTAATACCTACACATACTAACAGTCCTCTCCATTCATGACTTAGACATGTTATCTGTAATACCTGCACATACTAACAGTCCTCTCCATTCATGACATAGACATGTTATCTGTAATACCTACACATACTAACAGTCCTCTCCATTCATGACTTAGACATGTTATCTGTAATACCTGCACATACTAACAGTCCTCTCCATTCATGACGTAGACATGTTATCTGTAATACCTACACATACTAACAGTCCTCTCCATTCATGACTTAGACATGTTAACTGTAATACCTACACATACTAACAGTCCCCTCCATTCATGACTTAGACATATTATCTGGAATAACTACACATTCTAACAGTCCTCTCCATTCATGACTTAGACATAGTATCTATAATACCTACACATACTAACAGTCTTCTCCATTCGTGACTTAGACATATTATCTGTAATACCTACACATACTAACACTCCTCTCTAATCAGGACTTAGACATATTATCTGTAACACCTACACATACTAACAGTCCTCTGCATTCGTGACTTAGACATGTTATTTGTAATACCTACACATACTAACAGTCCTCTGCATTCGTGACTTAGACATGTTATCTGTAATACCTACACATACTAACAGTCCTCACCATTCGTGACTTAGACATATTATCTGTAATTCCTACACATACTAACAGTCGTCTCAATTCATGACTTAGACATATTATCTGTAATACCTACACATACTAACATTCCCCTCCATTCATGACTTAGACATATTATCTGTAATACCTACACATACTAACAGTCCTCTCCATTCATGACTTAGACATATTATCTGTAATACCTACACATACTAACAGTCCCCTCCATTCATGACTTAGACATATTATCTGTAATACCTTTTTATTTACTTTTTTTTATTTTACATTTGTTGACCGGTCTAGTCTAACTGGATATATGTCCATTTTCAGCAAAGGCCCGGGGAGAAAAGCTCCAAACTAACCACAGTTATAACAAGGTTAAAGATTACCATAAATTAGCTTACAAATAGTACTTAACTAGGTAGTAAATAACAGTAAAATAGTAAACAGCAATTAAATCAAATATGTTATGTTGTACATAAAATAATAGAAAACAGAAAATTGGACGTGACTTTTCAGATGAGAAAAATACTTAGATGTTACAGTAGTTTTACTGTTAACTTTTTGTTTCAACTAAACAATCATATCTTGATTAGTCTATATACAAGGAAGCGTTATAAACAGACCTGAAAATATAGTCAGCGTTACTACAAGGGCATAGCCAGTGTGTTTTAAAGTGTAATTTGAGTTTTTGTTTGAAGAGGTGTAGGGAAGGAAGTAATGTAAGTTCACTAGGTAGAAGGTTCTAGTACTTACACATACTAACAGTCCTCTCCATTCCTGACTTAGACATACTATCTGTAATACCTACACATACTAACAGTCCTCTCCATTCATGACTTAGACATATTATCTGTAATACCTACACATACTAACAGTCCTCTCCATTCATGACTTAGACATATTATCTGTAATACCTACACATACTAACAGTCCTCTCCATTCTTGACTTAGACATATTATCTTTAATACCTACACATACTAACAGTCCTCTCCATTCGTGACTTAG
>NC_056744.1:1365496201-1365516057 GCF_019279795.1 Protopterus annectens | reverse complement strand
ACTGGTTCAGGTCAATGCACAGCCTCACACTGGGGTTTGCCTTGTCAAGGTACTGTGGCGTGGAATATTATCAGCCCATGCACTGCACACAATGCACATTACATATTTCACTGGTAATGCACACTACTCTTACTTGCCATAACCTACCTACACCACAGTGACATACAGGGTAACAGAGCACAACATATGGCAATGTAGTATATGTTGATCGCAATACCTCACACATCTGTCTCTGGCCTCACACCAAGGACACACACTACCATGACAGACAGACAGTCATGGTGAGCAATCACACCAGTACACAACATGCACCCAGTCACTAGCACACTCATTCCACCTCACATATTTGGTTTGCAATGGGTTCATGGGTGTGCATTGTGTCTTAGGTAGGTAGTATGCTATTGGCCCTGGGCCTACAGCAGCATACTGTTATGCTACCCTGCCCTGTGACATGTGATATGATCGTGCCTGCTCTGTCAAACAGTTTTAGGGTGACTCATATTACATATTACCTATCTGCATAACATTCAGCAGGGGTATGTCTGACATCTACTCATGGGAGCCTTGCTTAATTCTGTGTGGTTTACTCCAGGGTATGTCACATCTGTGGGTAGGGACCTGTACCTCCACCATGTGCTCTATACTGTGGTGACAAGGACGACAGACATAGGTAATTTGGGTTGTGGATGTTGGAGGTGTTACCATGGTTGTTGGACAACTGTCATGGGTGTGACCTAACTATGTATATCCAGCAGTGGTAACCTCTATGTAGGTAGTCTGGGTGCGCTCTGTGGTCTTGTCAGTCACTCTGCATAGGTAATGTGTTTGAGTGCATTGACACAGTTACTTACGTATGTCTGTTTCCTTCTCCATATCTGTAGCTGTCATGGGAGGTACATACCGTGTAGGACATTGTGGGGTATAGAGGGGTACAGTAACCTACATGGCCATAGCTGACACACCATGTCTGCTGACACATTCCATGTACAGGTATTACAAGTGTGCCACTGTGTATATCAATGGGGAGCCTATTGTACACTTGTTGCCCCTGTTCCCCCCTGACACATGCAGTGGTGGGCAGGCATGCACATATGTGGTGGATACTGGTGTCAGTGTTTTGGAATGGGGTATGGTACTCCAGTATCCACACTGGTGTTCACTCCATGCCGTTTTCACCAGGCACCTGTTGCAATACATCTGCACACATGTGCCTCACTCAGTATAAATATATATATATATATATATATATATATATATATATATATATATATATATATATATATATATATATATATATGTATATATATATATATATATATATATATATATATATATATATGTGTGTGTGTGTATATATATATATATATATATATATATATATATATATATATATATATATATATGTATAAATATATATATATATATATATATATATATATATATATATATATATATATATATATATGTATATATACATATATATATATAATATATATATATATATATATATATATATATATATATATATATATATATAGATAGATATAGATATAGATATATACTATAGATGTGGGGAGAGAGGGGTAGAGAGAGAGAGAGAGAGACAGAGGGAGAAAGAGAGTGAGAGGGGGTTGGACAGAGAGAGAGAGATAGTCATATACAGACATATCTGTTGACAGTCAGATCTGTCTGTATATGTATATGTATCTATATATATCTATATATGTATGTGTGTATTACATATATCTGTACGTACATATTCTATCAATCTTGATGTCTGTGCAGTTACTGAAACTTGGTTCAAGGCTCCTGAGAGCACACCAGCGGTACCAGGCTATACCTCGTATCATGCTTTTTGGCCCCAAAACTCCGGCCAAAACAAAAAGGGAGGGGGAGTGTCCATATCCATCAAGGACACACACCTCCAGGTTAGTGGCAACACATGAAGCATCAGAGACCATCCAGGTGCAACTAACCGTAGGCCAAATTGCTATACAACTGGTAGCATGTTACAGACCACCCTCCCAATCTCAGGAACCCCATTCAGCCTTCCTGAAGACATTGGAGGATATGAATGTCCCACCAAACACCATCATATTGGGAGACTTCAACTACCCTAACATAGACTGGGTGCATTATTCTAGCCCAAACACCCTAGCCCAAAGGTTCCTGGAATTCATAAATTCAAATGCAATGAAACAGCTAGTCACCTCTCCCACACAGGGAGATAATATACTACCCCTGATCATCACAAACATGGGGACAATGTGCTACACACCAGAAGTATACCCCTCACTAGTCACATCTGACAACAAACTAATCACCCTGGATATACATATCCCACCTCCACCCACAACACAAAAGACTACAGTGAGAAACCACTCAAAAGCTGACTTTACACTTCTTAAAACTGAGTTGGTATCCTTTAAGCCCATTGGGCCAGTGGAAACCACATCCCACAATGCAGAATCCTTCACAAATGCTTTCTACGGACATCTCCAAGAATGCATGGATCATGCAATCACAAATAAAGCCAAGACCCTCTCCACCAAGGGCAGGCGTCCTGTCTGGTGGACCCCAGCCATGAACAAATTGTATAACAAAAGAAGGAACCTACTGCACGACAGAGAAAAATCCCATAAAGAGAAGGCATCTCTGATCAGCACTTTTAGAAAGCTACATTCTCTCATAAAAATATGCAAGGCCAACTTTGAGAGGAAAATCGCTATGGACACTAAAGATAACCACAAGGCCTTCTTCTGCTATGTTAGAAACCTGGGCAGAAACCCTCAGATATGTTCAGAGTTAGTTCACAGTGACAAAAACTACACTGAACACACAGATATTGCCAACATTCTGGCAGACAGGTTCAGTGCAAATTTCTCCCCTCCCTCACCCCCAAAAGAAGAATTACTTATCCCAGCTGAATGTAACCTCCCTGTCATCTCAGATGTCCAGCAGAGAACTGCCCTCAGCAAAGCTATAAACACAGCATCAATGGGAACCGACGGTATCCCGGGTTGCGTGCTACGTGAACTCCAAGAGGAGCTAAACCTGCACATAAAATGCTATTTAACCATAGCCTTACTACAGGATATGTACCTAAACACTGGCATACAGCAACAGTAGTCCCACTCCACAAAGGAGGCACTTCTACATACCCTGGTAACTACCGCCCCATAAGCTTAACCAGCCTGGTCTGCAAAGCTATGGAAAGACTCATTATGGAACTCATACACAGAGACATTGGGAACTTACAGACACTTGATCCCACCCAGTTCAGCTTTGTAAAGGGCAGATCCTGCCTTTTGAACCTGGTTGACCTTTTCAAAACAGTCACTAGAGCCATTGACGAGGGCACAGCAGTCCATACAGCCTACCTGGACTTGGCTAAAGCTTTCGACACAATACCCCACTCTAGCATCATAGACAAGCTCAACAGCTTAAATCTATATGTCACAAGATGGGTTGCAAACCAGCTAAAGGATAGAAACCATAAAGTCAAAATCGCTGGTGCCATGTCAGACTCAGAGCTAGTCACAAGTGTTGTCCCACAGGGCTCTGTTCTGGGACCCCTCATGTTCGGCATTTTTTTCTCAGATGTGGAAGCAAACATGGGAGGCTAGTGGCTGACAAAGTTCAAAGATGACTGCATACTAGGCACCATAGTCGATACACCAGCTGACACATACATCCTACAGAAAGGCCTCACTGAAACGGACAACTGGTGCTGGAGTCATGGCCTTAAACCTTGCCCACCTTATAATGAAGGGATTCACATCCAGATCAAAGGAGGTCATTGTACCCCTATACTCCTCCCTTATCAGGCCCATGAATGTGTACTATGCCCCATTTGGTATGTACCTCACCTGGCACTTGCAACAGCTAGGGAGACCCCATAAGTACCTCACCAAGAAGATCAAGGGTCTCCAACAAATGTCATATGCTGCCAGACTAAAGAAACTCCAGCTCTATTCCGTAGCATACTGCCTACTTAGAGGTGATCTGTGCCTGAAGTACAAGGCCATGTCCAATCAGGAATTCATGGACATGTCCAAATCCATCAGAACCACAAGAGCTAAAGATTTAAACCTCAGCACAAATATGAATAGGACATGCTGTAGGGACAGATTCATAACTCAGAGGCTTCCCATACTCTGTAACAGAATCACAGTTCATGTTAGGCAGAGCCCCTCACTGACTCAAACCTCAGCACAAATATGAATAGGACATGCTGTAGGGACAGATTAATAACTCAGAGGCTTCCCATACTCTGTAACAGAATCACAGTTCATGTTAGGCAGAGCCCCTCACTGACTCTCTTCATGTGAATTCTTGATGAGTGGATGGGAGATCATAGGTTTACCCCAGGGGTCATCTCTGTGTCACTACAAGACAGAGGCACAGTAAACTAATTCTATTATGTAAGGGGGTCTTCACTGTGTCACTACTAGACAGAGGCACTGTTTTCTAAATCTATTCTGTACACATTTGGCTTAAACACTGGTGTCATTCAAAGGGGATCCAGTATCTGTCTGCCTGGGATGACATGCTGGACAAGCCACGCTGCTTCGCAAGGGACGGCTTGCACCTGTCACCCCTGGGATTCCGGATATTGGCAAAGGCTCTTGCCACCCCCATAGTGCCTTTTTTAGGCAAGGCTCAAATTCTAAACCTACCACCCTAGAACACAAAAAAGGAAAAAAACTAAGGGTAATGCTGCTCAATGCCAGAAGTCTAAATCTCAAAATGCACGCACTCGAGGCCCTTCTCAGTATGGAGAACATCGATGTCTGTGCTGTGACAGAAACCTGGTTCAAGGCTCCTGAGAGCACCCCAGCTATCAGGTTTTACCTCATATCATGCTCCGGCCCCAAAATCCGGACAATACCAAGAAAGGAGGGGGAGTATCCATATTCATCAAGGACACCCACACCTCAAGACTGGTGGCAACGCATGATGCATCGGAGACCATCCAGGTGCAATTAACCATAGGCAAGACTGCTCTGCAAATTGTAGCATGTTACAGGCCACCCTCACAAACTCAGGAAACTCACATGGCCTTCCTGAAAACACTAGAGGGGATAAATGTATCACCAAACACCATCATACTAGGTGACTTCAATTACCCTAATATAGACTGGGAACACTACTCAAGCCCAAACACCCTAGCCCAAAAGTTCCTGGAATTCATAAACTCAAATGCCATGGAACAACTAGTCACCATCCCCACAAGAGGAGATAACATACTTGATCTCATCATCACGAACATGGGAGCACAATGTTCAACACCGAAGGTATACCCCTCACTGGTGAGATCAGATCACAACTAATCTCGCTGGAGGTCCTCATCCCACCCCCACCTGAAATAAAAAAGACCACAGTAAAGAACTTCTCAAAAGCCGACTTCACACTTCTAAAGACTAGTGTGGTCTCCTTTCAGGCCCCCGAGCCAGCGGAAAACAATACTCAAGCCGCTGAATCACTTACAAACGCTCTCTACCAGCACCTGCAGGACTGCATGGATAAGGCAATCCCAAGCAAAACAAAGACTCTTTGTACCAAAGGCAAGCGCCCAGTCTGGTGGACCCCAGCCATAAACAAACTCTACAACAAAAGGAGGAAGCTACTACAAGATAGAGCAAAATCCTTAAAAGGTAAGACACCCTTGATCACTATAAGTAAAAAACTAAGAGCTCTCATAAAATCATCCAAAGCAAATTTCGAGAGAAAAATAGCTAAAGACTCAAAAGACAATCATAAGGCCTTCTTTAGCTATGTTAGAAACCTAGGAGGAAACTCCCAGATATGCTCAGAACTAGTTCAAAATGATGTGAAGATTACTGATCCTACAGACATTGCCAACATACTGGCTGACAGGTTCAGTGCAAACTCCCACCCCCAAAAGGAGAGATATCTATACCAAATGAGTGCAGCCCCCAAACATCTCCAGCGCCCAAGTGAGAACTGCTCTCTCCAAAGCAAAAACACAGCATCCATGGGACCCGATGGTGTCCCCGGCTGTGTGCTCCACGAACTCAATGAGGAATTAAACCCACAGCTAGGACAGCTGTTTAATCAAAGTCTTACCTCTGGATACGTGCCCAGGAGTGGCGCACTGCAACTGTGGTCCCACTTCACAAAGGCGGTGCCTCCACAGACCCTGGAAATTACCGCCCATTAGCTTGACAAGCCTTATCTGCAAAGCCATGGAGAGGATCATAATGGACCTCATAAATAAAGACATAGGGAATTTGCAGACTTTGGATCCAACCCAGTTTGGCTTTGTCAAAGGCAGATCATGCCTTTTAAACTTGGTTGACTTTTCAAACAGTCACCAAAGCCATTGATGAGGGAAAGGCAGTCCATACAGCCTACCTCGATCTGGCTAAAGCCTTCGATACAATACCCCACTCGGTATCATTGAAAAACTCATCAGCTTAAATGTTAACCCATACATCACAAGATGGGTTGCAAACTGGCTGAGTGACAGAACCCACAGGGTCAGAGTTGCTGGCGCCATGTCAGACTCAAAGCCTGTCACAAGTGGTGTCCCACAGGGCTCAGTCCTGGGCCCACTCTTGTTTGGCATCTACTTTTCCAAGTACAAGCAAACACAGGAGGGTTATGGCTGACAAAGTTTGCAGATGACTGCAAACTGGGCGCCATAGTAGAAAACACATCTGACACAGATATCCTTCAGAAGGGTCTCACAGAAACGGATAACTGGTGCCAGAGCCACGGCCTAAAGTTAAATGCCAAAAATGCATAGTCATACCCTTCGGAAAAACAAGGTTACCCCTAGCTACCAAATAGGTGGCAATCCACTGAGCACAGAAGAAGTTATCAGGGACCTGGGGACCCAGGTTGATAGTAGTCTGTCATTCGACACCCATGTAGCTAAAGTAGTTAGGAAGTCCTTCTACATTGCCCACCTTATCATGAAGGGATTCTCATCTAGATCAAGGGAGGTCATAGTCTCCCTTTACTCATCACTCATCAGACCAATGATTGAGTACAATGCCCCATTCGGAATGTATCTGACCCGACACTTGCAGCAGCTGGAGAGGCCACAAAAGTTCCTCACCAAAAGGATAAAGGGTCTCAAAATCTGTCCTATGCTGCCCGACTGAAAGAACTCCAGCTCTATTCAGTCGCCATCATTGCTCAGAGGTGACCTTTGCCTAACATACAAGGCCATGTCAAACCCAGATTTGATGAATATGCTTCACCTCAAAAATCTAGATCCATCAGAGCCACAAGGGCGGAGACTTAAACCTCAACACGGCTATTAATAGGACGTGCTGGAGAGATAGATTCATCACCCAAAGACTCCCTATGCTGTGGAACAAAATCCCGATACATGTGAGGCAGAGCACCTCGCTGGCCTTGTTCAAGAGAAATCTTGACCAATGGATGGGAGATCGCAGATATACCCCAGGAATTACCTCAGTGTCACTGCTCGACAGAGGCACAGCAAAATAATGGGTATAGTTCCCCATACTAAAGGGGTGGCGTAAGCCACAAAACAATGGGCTAGGCTTATAAATGCCCTCGGGCAGATAGCCTAGTATGAACCTATGAACCTATGAACCTATGAACCTATGAACACTGTATGCAGATAGCCTAGTACTAAACTATTACACTGTGAAACTATATATGTCTATGTATTTCTACATCCCTCTCTATCTCTCTCTATCTATGTATACATATATGCATATTATATATATATATATATATATATATATATATATATATATATATATATATATATGCATACATACTCATATATTCATACGTATACACATGATAGCTATATATATATATATATATATATATATATATATATATATATATATATATATATACTCCTTTTTAGTTCCACATATGTATATACACAGTAACGTACTGATGAACATCCATTACTGTACAACCTATTTGTACATTGCACTACAACCTACATTGCTATGTGCACATAGCTACCTTCACATACATATGTATGTAGAGCCTTCAGTGACAGTTGCAGTATGTCCCCGGCCCTATGCACATCTTCATAAACAAAGATACAGACCAATAACACATATGGAGGGTTCACAGTATGTAGACTATTATATTAGTACTTTACATTACCTGTGTTTGTTGCAGCTGTTTGCGTAGGCTTTCAGTTACTTGGCCTGCTGTCAACTTGTTTGTTTTGTTGTTACTTTTTTTAAAATTTTTTTTTCTTTCTTTCTCTTTCTCTCTTTCTCTTTCTCTCTCTCTCTCTCTCTCTGTCTCTACCTCCAGAGGGTGCAATGAAAGTATTGCATGTGTGGACTGGGAGTACAGGATGCTTTTGTAGGTATCTGCACATGTCCATATGATGGCCTCTGCACCAGTTGTTAGCCAGCATTTACTAATTGCATGCAGCCTGTTGTGTAGTGATTGCAGTTCTCACTGTGATTTCAGGACAGTGCTATAAAAAGGTCTGTTAGGTAGGCATAGCCCTTTCAGATTATCAGGGTGGGGACCATGCTGGTTTGCTGTGGACACTGTTCTGTGAGTGTAAGGGTTGGTATGTCTCTCATATTTCAGGCTGTGTTGTAGACACTGCAATGCATGTTGTACTGTAAGCTGAGTATTCCTTCCTCCAGTTTCCTCTTCTCCGTGTGTATGTAAACTGACACCTACGACTAGTAATACTGTGTATATGGGTGTGTGTGCTTTCCTGTGGGAATTGTGGTGTAACTGGTATATAGCAGTAGCTCTTGCAATCTGTTGCTATGGCTTCAATATTTGCCCTTTACATTCACTCCTTGTATGCCTGCTAGGTGTCTTTCCTGTAATGTGTTGCTATGGCTTTCCTATTTTCCATTTACATTCACAGCTTGTAATGCTTGCTATATCTGTTTGGACAGCAATTCCCTATGTGTTTGCTGTGGTAGGGTGTTACTGCATGCAGTGTGGTCTGGCCATGATGTGGGCCTTGACACTTACAAGGGTATTTGATCATGCTGCTGAGCAGGCCTCAGATACTCTCAGGTGCATCTTTTATCAGCCTCATGGAATGGTACATATCAGTGGGATACTCCAATGAAATATTCTGATATTCTGCAGTTGTGACTGTGGGTTATTTCGAGCATATGTATTACTACACCATTTGTGACATGCAGTGGTGCATACTTTCAGTAATTCATAGTTACCATTGCATGTGTTGTAACACCTTTCTGCCTACTGTTAGTACATTTCACAGGGTGTCAGTGGGGCACAGTTGACATTTGTTTTCACATCAGGGACATCCCTATAACTCAGTCACAGTTGCTATGTCTGGGCTCTTAACTATTCAACTATGGCAGTGCTTATCCTGCTCTGAGTATGTGTGTGGCTTGCCAGATGCTACTGTGACATTATTACCTACTAGCTACCAACTAGCATGGCTGTTTCTATTCACACAGTACTATTTTACAAATCCACTAGATTTGACAGTAAATATACATGACATGCTTTGTGTACTAGACATGCTATATTCCCTTTACATTAATTCCTACTATTTCATGATATATTTCTTTCAGCACAATGTTCTTATATAGCAGTCATGGCTTAGTGGTAAGTCATGCAGACTAGTGTTTTCAAGGTCCTGGGTTCAAGACTGACAGAGGTATTCTATTTTGCTGCTGAGCAAACTACAGACCTTGTCATTCAGAGTGACCAAGGCACTTTTAAGCAGTTGTAAGCGGGTTAGTGCTGGTTTGTGCGGAGCTCACGCATGCGCATTGCCGCTTAGCTTTGCGCACACACGCTTAGCTAAGCGCACAGAAGCGCACTCCCGCTTACTACTGCTTAAAAGGGCTTACTCTCATGCACACCGGCGCTATTTTCTTTTAAAGAAAAGAAAATGGGGAGATAGGAAAGTGGTGAAAAAGGGGGCACAAAGAGGGTAGGACAGTAGGAAAACAAGCTCGGGTTTTGCAGGAGGGATGTAGGATAGGCCCATAGCTGCCCATTTCTTCATCAGCAACAGCTGTGCATATGTTTGTAATTTGGTGTGAAATTTGAAACCTTCCACCCCTGGAAGAGGTGTGAGGACAACAATATTTGTTGTACAGCCAATTGTAATTGCCAGTTTACATGTCCAGCAGACATGTGTGCAAAATGGGCAGCTATGTATGGGGCGTAATTTTTTTGTGGGTACAGAGTGCCCTTTTGAGAGTGGTATGTCAGGTACAGGAAGTCGGTATAGCTGGGGAGGTAGGTAGGGGAGGTTAACAGACAAGACAAACAAGACGCATACAGGGGTGGTGTATGACACATGTGGGGGGGATACATAATTGACGGGGATGGATGTTTGGATATCTCGAGCCTATGATCCCACAGATGGCAACAGTGGAACTGAGATCCCCACCCATGGGCAGTTGCCACTGTGCCTTCACTGCCCAGGACGGGGCTGTGCTGGGGGCTGTGTAGGATGGGCAGCAGGCTCGCCCATGAGTTGTGCCACCCATGCCTCAAGCTGGCGTAGGGGCCCAAGCACAGCATGCCTGATCTCCCTATGCACCACAGTCTGGACACTACAGAGGGTGAGTGGATGTTCTCCTCCGGCCATGCTTGCATAGGGGGGACGAGCCCCATCCCCTGCAGCGCTTCCAATCACAGGTGGCACAGGGCCACCGGAGGAGGGTCTGGCCTGGGCACTACTGCCAGGTGCACTCGCCAGCTGATGTGGGAGAGGTGGGTCCGCTGGAACCCGCCTTCCCTGTCGTCCTATGTTTTGCATTATTTTATGACAGTTTGGGTTAGTAACGTACAATACCATTCACAATTAGTTGTAACAGCATACATTAGTATTCCCATTCACCAAACACCCATAAATTCACGCCATTGAACAGCAAGCATAACACATGCATAATTTGAACAACAATACACAATCCAACAACATGCAGGGTTGATTGATGGCAACAGGCCATAAGGTTTGGATGTATGAACAGGACACATGCATCAACGTACATGCAAATATGTATGAACCAACAGGACAAATGTCCAGGGGAGTTAATTGTAAAGACACATACCCATTTCATGTGGAATGGATTATTTGTGGTTATAGGGTAGGGTGAAGAAATATTTCATTAACAACTTCAAATACCTATACATATGCTATACATTTCTACTAGCTGCAGATATATACACACTACAGGTCTGACTACAGTTTCCTATGTGTAAACTTATGCATGTTGGTGATGGGAATGTTACTGCTACATTAATATACATTTCATTTTTATTCATACACATTCATATCTGGCTCTGTTCAGCTACAGCATCCTGCTACATTTGCTTTATATTGCTCTAGACAACTGTGGATGTTTGGTATTTCATACAACCATACTATCTGCATATTGCAAACTTACAGCAACATATCCAAATTGTGGGACACACATTCCAGCTTCAGTACTTTATTCCACACATTTCGCTGTTTGGTTGTGCCTGTCAGATTCATTTAATTCTGTACTGACTGCAGTATACTTTATTCAGGAGTTATTACAACTTTATTGGTGGATTCATACCTCTTTCTCACACTCTCACTTGTTTTATTTTTACAATTCAGGATGGTACTTAATTCTAGGCTTTATTGACATGTTTTACTTGGTTACAACAATCCTTTCCAACAGTCTCACTTGTGTCATGTTTTAGAATTTAAACAGGGATATATTTCACACATGTGTTTTACTCAGCTTATGTAGCTGTAATTTACAGCCTGCTGCAGGTTATGTACTATTATATTACAGGTGGAGCATCTTTATTTCAGACTTGTTTCATTTTTATTTTTGGATTACAGGCTGCATCACACTTATGTAATCACACAGTACTAGCAGAATCTCTCTTACACTGTTACTTGCACTTTATATTAATAGGTGACTACACTGCACTCTTTTTCAAGCTGTCATACTTATATTTTTTAACAGTTACAGGGAGAGAATTACTAACCTGCCTGGTGGCACAACCGCACAAGCCTATCAGCATAGGCTCGACGATTCGCGGAACGGACACCTGCAGCTGTAATATAAATGAAGTAATATTGGAATACACATCTCCATAATATCAGCTAGGTTAACTTTCTACATAAAATAATTACATGTAACTTACTCAGTAGTGGGGCGTTGGGCATTTGCCGGGCCTCCTGGATCCAACGGTTCAGTTGGTCCTGCTTCCGTCTCTTCAGGTCCGCATGGTGGTGACAGACCTGTTCAACAGTCCTTGGTATTCCTGTGGCACTGGTGAGATCATGTGCCAACTGGTTCCATGCCTCAGCCTTGTATGCTCCCCACAGGACCTGACCCTGCATGAGTTGGGCCTCATGATCATGGACGAGGAGCCAAGCCATATATTTGGACTCCTCAATGCCCCACCTCTGTGCTCGGTAGCAACTACCCTCTCTTACACCTGCCATCCTGACTGCAAATCAGTTCCACAATCAGTTATGCTGTGTATTCCCGCCTATGGGGCTTATATATGCCATTTTTCCCGCACTTATCTGTGATTGGGCATTTTGGAAATGTATCAGCTTCACAAAACCTGCTTTGTCATGCTTCTCTTTCCATTCATTCCTATATATATGCTATTACTGCATTTCTAAGAGCAGCTGTGATGGCTTAGTGGTTCAGTACTTTGACTATGGTGCATGGTATCCTGAGTTCGAGCCTGGCCATTGCTTTTTTTATTTTATGACTGTCTACACAGGCTAGGAGGTGTGTCTGTGTAAAGGCAGTTTTGATACAGCTTGCTCAACGTTGCCCGGTGGTTAGCTTGTTGGCGCGGTGCCCAGCTCCGCGCAAACGGGTTACGCTGGTTTACGCGTCGTTTGGCTATCAGCACGCATATTATGCTCAGCTTAGCTATGGGCACACAGTTTCAGCATGTTAAAATGCTGCTCAACCCCGGGCACTCATTTTACACCTGTTAAACCACTGCTCACCTAAGGGCAGATATACTCAGCTTGTTATAATGTAGCTCAGCTATAGGCACTTCTGATATTTGTTTTTTTTTTATTATCACACATTTCTTCATAATACATGGCCCATTTCATTACATTTTACATAAAAATAATTTTATATATGTACATATATATCAGGGAATTGTTTCATGCTTATTTCACTAAAAATAAAAATCGATGTTGTGGGGGCTCGAACCATGACTGCCACCTTGTCAGCCGATGTCTCTACCGCTACGCTATTGCTTCTTGGCTTACTTTGCATATTTTGATCTTATATGCTTTTCCACTGACTGCTAACTGTGGCTAAGAGACGGGCACACCCGCGCAAAAGAGCGCAATCACGGGCAAACATCTTTAAAACTTATAAAAAAATATATAACATGTTAATTTTTACATTTTATGTTTATAGACTGTGGGGGCATGTGTTGTGTTGTGTTTATTGACATTTACGCGGACTCTGTTGTGGGGGTTTACTTTCGGGACTGTTACTCTTCTGGGGGCATGTCTGTTTGCAGGGCTCGCCCTACGGACACGCCCCCTACTTTCTTACACGGACCGTGTTAGCCTTGGGTGTGAGTCAGCATGCCCTCATGAATATGCATGGCATGCTGACATCACACCGTTTAACTGCAGCCTCCATGTAAGACTTGTAACTCTTACACAGAGGCTTCGTGACTCCTGCCTTTTATCTTGTCTCGATGTTTTATTCTGCAATTATATCTCTGCACTACTCTAAGAAGCTATTACTAATTTTTATTTTGATCTAACACAAAATGCGCCTTCAGAGGTAAACATATTGACATGATTTTGGTATTACTTCGGACTTCCTTTCCCATAAAGCATTGTGAATCATTAAAAGATGAGATTATCATGCCCTACTATAATGCCAGGTTTTCTCTGTATATGTTCAGAATGGCAGCATTCAGAATTACTGCCATTTTGAGAATCTCTAGAGAAAATGTCTGAAACATTCTTCCAGTAACATGGGTCTATATCACATCAGCAAATGCTAAAAATAGCGAACGCTGATGTAGTGAACTGCAAAGTCCAAAAGCTGAAAAATACGAAGGAACGGATCAGCATATTTTTTCTCAAGGAAAAAATGTGCTGAGCCAAAAAAAAAGAGTATACAGTCAGAATTAAGTGGGGGCTTCGCTCCCTCACACCCCCATGTGGGGGTTGTGTCCTCCACACCCCCAACTTAAATATACCAACTCTGAGATCGCACCACATTGGAGAAAACAGCAAAGCCCGGAGAACAGCCCAGCAAATTTTTTCCCTGGGAAAAAATTTGCTGATCCGTTCCTTCACTGTTTTTAGCTTTCGGACTTTGAAGTTCGATATATCAGCATTCGCTATTTTTAGTGTTCGCTGATGTGATATAGACCCCAGTAACACTATATGGTCTGTGTACTTTCACATCTTTCAAACACAAAACAACAGTCACCTTTTTCCAGCTTAACACGGTGCTCATATCCTTTCAAAAGTAATGATTAGGTCCTCAAATCATTGTTTTTGTGTCAATTGTATGAGGTTTCTTCAATTTGAAAATTCAAAGTAAAACACCCCTGTATCCGTAATGATCAACAGTGTTATAGCCCCAGTGAATGGATGGAAGGCAGCTATAAATGACAGCACATTGTAAAACAGCTGTGAATTTCTAGAGACTTAGTAAATTTACAACTCCAGTAGGTAGGAAAGAGCAAAGAGATATATACCTTGTTTTGAGCAATTTTTGATGGCCAAAATCGTACAATGTGATGGGTATGATGATAAAAAGAACTGCAGAGACATATTCCTAAATAAACTATTGTGAATTCTCATTCAAACCAAGCATAACACATACTGAAAAAGCTAAGCAGAACACAATAACATAGAAGGAAGACACCTTTAATTAAGAGTACTCCTCCTCTTGTTGGACATCTAGGTGGGGTTTAAACAGACAGATCTGAAGATTTAGAAGAATGCTTTGACTGCAACTTCCATGGGTGTATCAGGTGTGTCTTTTAAGGAAAATGAAGGAACATCTGATGTTTATAGACTGGTTCTGATTTAATATGCCTCTTCAGTGACATTTCATTACTAAATGATTGTAATATATGACACATGTTTTGGACAGCTCTCAGTTATGCTTATATCAGTTTATGGCTTAAGTATAGGTCTTCATGTAGAATGCATCCCCATGTTCAGAACCTCTCAGTTTGCATGTTTATTTGAAATATGCTTTTTTTCTTGATTTTTCTCTCAGATCTTGTAAAAGCAAGTCAAATCTCAACTTTGCAACATGAAAACTTTTGCTATAGACAAACTTGCTGTCATCATCTGAAGAGAAATTCTTTTGCTGAACAAGAGCTGTGATATTCGTTTCTGCAGTCTCATCTTTCATTTTTTCTCATCCCTTCCTTTAAAGTCTGTGCAACCTTCTTTGCAATGTACAGTAATTACATGAAGGCTGTATTTCTCTTCAAAGCATTTGTAAACTACACCGTAATGAAGCAAAGCCTATTATCAGACACTAACATTTCTGAAATACCACTTGAGTATGCTAAAACTCTTTCTGAAGTTTTCAGTAACTGCATGAGAAATAGCAGCATTAATGGCAAGCACATGTATTCACTTTGAATTAGCAGCTCTCAAAACCAGAATTATCTTTTAAAAATATGGACCAGCGAAGTCAAAATGCAGTCTAGATTGTGGTATTTCAGTCCATTTCCCTGAGCATAAAGGTCCACTTGATGATGATCTAATGTCCTTGAGACATTATTCATGCAATTTTTATTTTGTTTTCATATGCTTATAAATGCTAGATTACTACATATATGCTCTCCTCTTTATTGTGGACATTTCAGGACGAGCTTGCTGCAATTCATCCAATATTTCATCATGACAAAGAATTATTAGTCTGCACTTCCACATGCATTTCTGACACCTAACTCTAATCTTCTGGAGCAGGAAAGCATAAAATATAGTTTATTTGGTTCAGGCCATTCACTCAGCACAAACTGATGCACTTGTGATAACTTAGTTGATTTGCTTAATATACTGAGGTGCACGCTTGAAAAATGCTACCATCAATATATGATGTTACATACAAGTCTGTTGGCTTTTTTAGAACAAGTAAGATACCTAATGCATCAGCATTAGTGTAAGAAACTGATAAAATATCTTTAGTATCTACTGTAACAGGATGACATGGTGTAGTTCCTTTTAACATAACCCATTCTTTCTTTAAATGCACATTTTCTAGAGTTTCACTTTCAGAGCATTTTCATTTCATTTATTTTATCCCACTCTAACTTGGTTTTATGCGACCAAATTCTCCCCAGCAAATTTGTACCAATTACTTAACTATTGTTAAAGGTAATGCCCCATTTTATTCCTTTTAAGCAACTTTCACACCAGCAGTTTTCCCTATCATGATTTGCAAAATTGCTTTACTTATTTTTTTCAAATATTAGTTTATCCTTAATTGATTAATTGCTCCCAATGTCAACCTCAGCAATCACAGGCTTTCTTTCTGATTTTTGCTTGTACCACAAATAGGGTACTTTTTTTAGCCTGTCTCCCTTGAATATTAATAAGTTAAATACTGTGAAATCTTGAATCAACACCGGAAGGTGATCAATAAAAGTAAAGCTTTTGTGCAATAAGTAGCCTGCAATATTAATATTAAACTTATAATGAAACAACTGATATTTTGGATGCATTAGCTTTCATTTTTTCAAGAATATATAAGTAAAAAAATATTCAAAATATCAATTAAATACCACAAACAGTATAACTACCTTGTTTTTACTCTGTCAGAGGTTTGTAGGTTCATAGATAATAGGATAGCTGCCCTTATGGGCAATCTTAAGCTTAGCTAATTTCCCTTTTTGTGCTCAAATTAGGCTATCTTATTTGGTTAGAGATTGGTCTTATTCATCCAATGGTTGATAATTATATAATACCATAGATAATTTGAGGGGACCCATGAATGAAACAAAGCATTTAAGAGCTGCCTCTCTTCATTAGTAGTACAGGGGGCAGTCCTGGGGTAAAATTTCTGTTTCCTATCCATAGATGCAATTTGCACTTCAATATGGGCAGGGATGAACTTTGTTTTATGTGCATGGTGAATCTGTAACCGAGCAGCATCCCCTGCAAGATATACCTGTCCCTCCAAGCCTTTCTGCTGATGTTACAGAAGAGGATTAGATCCCTACACTGAGTATTTCTAATGCCATTTGACTTGCTGATGTGGAGTAAATCCATCAGTACTCGGTCAGAGGATGCCTTGTATGCCAGACACAGGTCACCTTTTATCAATCTGTAGGATACTGAGTATAGTGACAGGGTTTTGAGTTGGTCCATTTAGGGCATGTCATTTAAGCCTCTTATCCTTTTAGTAAGGTGTCTCTATGGGCATTCCAGTTGCTGCATGCTTCCGGACAGATCCATATTAAAGGGGACATTATACTCATTGATTTACCTAATGATGGTTGAATAAAGGGGGACAATGACATCCCTTGATCTGGACACAATCTCTTTGTTTATAAGCTGTGCAATATAGAAAGACTTTCTTACAACAGTGGACACATGTTGGTCAAAAGTTAGGTCACCTTCCACATAAGTACCCACATCCTGAGCAACTGGGTCAGCTCTTAGGGTCGTGTTGTCAATGTGGTAGTTCCATGGGGTAGATGACTTCCCTAAAGATACAATAATGCATTTTCTGGCATTTAGTTTCAGTCCATGATTTTGGCACCAGTTATTTATTTGGGACAAACCTTTCTGCATGATGGCCAAGTCATTGGTGGATTCAGAACCCTTTGGTATTGGCTTTTACTTTGCAAAATTAGATGCCAAACATGAGAGGTCCCAGCACAGAATCCTGGGGGAATGCACTGGTGACTGATCTATTTGTGGAGGTAACTTTTCCTATTTTAATTTTCTGCATCCTATCTGTGAGCCAGTTGACATTCCAGTGGGTGACAATGGGTTTACTCCCAGTTTATGCAGCTTTTCTACTATGCCTGAGTGGGGAATTGTGTCAAAAGTTTTGGCCAGGTCGAGGTATGTGGTGTGTACCAGTTTGCCTTCATCCAATGCTTTGGTGAAGCTGTTAAAAAAATCTACCAGGATGATTAAGCATGGTTTGCCCTTGATGAATCCAAACTGAGATGGGTACAGTCTTTGGAGACTCTATGTTCATAAGCTCATATATTAATACAGGCTAACTGGCCTTGTGGGTCATTTAAGCTTAGCCAATTATCTCATTTAAGAATCAAACCTTGTACCTTGTGTCTATAAGGAAAAAACCTTAACCATTATGCTAACCTCAACCCTCTCTGTCTGTTTTATTTTATAGCTTCCTCTGTCAGTCTCTGCAATTTCTTTCTTCTTGACTTGTTCTCCCCACTTATAGCTTGCTCATCATCCCTCTGGGGTGCTCTGTGGACAGTATCTTCTTTCCCTCTCTTAACTTTAATTAGGTTTCTTGCAGAAGTATTATATACCAGCCTAGTTTTTTTATCCTGTCTGGGGTTTTCCTCTTCTTGATGGGGTATAATACCCCCTCCTAAATTCTATAGTACTACACTTATCTTAACCCCTACTTCTCCATGCACCCCCCCTTGCTGCTGCTGTGGAATGAATTCCCTCTCTCGAGGCTCCTGCCAGGATTCTGACATGAATAGATGAGAGACTCTCGGACTTCTGCTTGTGCCTGGCCTATTCCCATCCCCTCCAACCACTGATTAATTTGTCTCTCAACATTTCAACAATAATGCCCCTACACTTAGCACCCACTCTGTCCTCTTCTGCTTTCCCCATCAGTCCTTTCCATGTAATTTATCTCTTTTTTATTGAGTTCCATTCACCCTTAGCATACTTTAGGTTACCTGTTGTTGCATGTGTCATTCTCCCAGTTAGTTGCACTTGTTACAGTCAGTGCCTTTTCCATGTCCCAACCCTCTCCCCTTCCATCCCCTCGTCCTTCTTCAGTTGGCCTTTTGAATGCTATGATGAGTGAGTCAAGGGCTTACTTTATGTCTTTAAGTGCCTCTCATCCTTTTTATAATCTTTCCTGTATCTTCAATGTTGATGTCCTCTCCATGTCAATCTTTTTCTATGTTCCTCTGTATTTGCTTGTTCCAGTATCTTATGTACTCTACTCATGTCTTCTTTTTTTGCCTTCATATTCAGTCTGTCTGATGTATGCATTCCTCTGACTTGCTGTCATTTTGTTTCCTTCTTCTCTGTTTTGGATTCAGTTTTGGTTTTGTACTACTTTCTGGGGCCTCTGTACTTGCTCTATTTTCATCTTTTTAAGTACTACCTCCATGTGTTCAGGACTCTCATTTATGCAGTGCTTTTCTCCTCCTGTCCTCCTTTTCTGTTTATTATTTTACTTCCCTGTAGCTTCTGGGCTGCAGCTCTTCTACTGTCAAGCAGCATGGCTTTTGAAGACCATCACTTGTCCAGCAATGAGAGTCTTAGCCTCCTGAGGTGTCTATTGCTTTTTTCTATTGCCATCTCCTTTCTCTGCCCCTCTTTCCCTAATTCTGTTGCTGCCTGAAATTTCTCCTCTTGTCATGTTTACTCTTAACCAGCTTCTCGTTCTTCTCTTTCTCTGTCCCTGTCACTGTCAGGTTTTCTCTTCTAATGCTTTTCTCTGTGGTTCACAGTGGCATAGGGTTCATTTAGCTCCACATACAGAGATTATACAAAAAGTTATACAAGAAATTATAAAACTGTATACAAGAAATTATACAAAAACAAATATACAAGACATACAGTACTATAGAAATTACATTTACATTACATTTTATGCTATTATAGCTGACATTTGTATTATACAATCATCTGATATAATTCCTTATTGTAGTGCAGACGTAGTTTCTATAGCTGA
>NC_056744.1:1365480031-1365495701 GCF_019279795.1 Protopterus annectens | reverse complement strand
AAAACCCCGGGTAAATGAATGCTCATATAAAGGGATTTCCGTCCTAAAGTACACATTATCCATTCTGGATCTAATTGTGTATCAACAATGATGTTTAAAATTCCGTGGTATCCTGTATCTGTGAGCTCTGACCATGGGCAATAATGAAAACTTAAGATATGATGTTAGAAAACCGATAAAAGGTTCTGTAAGGGATCCATATCCGGACACAATAGGTCTCCCAGGAGGAGCACTGAGAGAGATTTGTGGGATTTTTGGGTAACAGATAAAGAATCTGCTTTGTGGATCACCAACTTGAAGATGACTAGCAGTTTTGGATGAAATAATACCTTCTTGTACTGCTTGTTGGATGAATCGTCAATGTCTTGTTTAAACTGAGGTGTTGGATCTATCCTCATGTGCTTATAGCACTGGGCATCAGGACAACTGTCTTAATCCTTCCTCTGTACATAGTAGTCATTATTCAGGACAACCACAGCACCCCTTTATCCGCCTGGATAATGACAATTTTATGATTTTGTCTCAATTCAAACAAAGCTTCCCACTCTCAGAAGGTGTGATATTGTCCTGAGCTATATTAATATTGAAATTTGGAAAATGTAGGTCCCTCAAAACAGCTTGTTGGAAAATCCCAACATTTTTATTCATTGGAGTTGGAATGTTGATTTTTAAAATAAATCAGTAGATCTTTGAGTGACTTAGGATTACTCTGATCATTAAAGAAAATTTTTAAATTCAACTTTCTGCAAAATTCAATAACATCAACAGATACTGAATAATGGTCAGAGAAAAAACTTGGGACGAAACCCAATCCTTTATTAAGAATGCAATGTTGTTCTTTAGTGAGTATATGATCAGACAAATTCAGGACATTGTCAAAAGGTTCAACTGGCCCATTTGTTCAACAGTGCCTGAACTAACCCTGTCATAGAATCTGTATTCATGTCTGCTCTTATGCTTCCTCCCCCCTCGGGATTTCCCAACATGTCTAAAGGGAACTTTCAGAGGTACAGCTATGGGGGCTTCTTTTGCCCCTATATACGCTGACCTCTTTATGGCATACCTGGAGGAATGTCTCATATATGATCCTTTGCATAACATTTACTTAGAGGAGATGGATATTTGGAGACGTTATCTTGATGATTGTTGGATGGTGTGGCGTGCGGATGTTGACTATTTGATGGAATTTGTGGAACATTTGAACAGCAATGTTTGGGGTATTGAATTCTCTATAACATACCATAAGTTTACCATTGACGTTTTGGATGTCACGGTATATCGGAATGATGATAATACCCTAAGTACTAAAATACATAGAAGTACCCACAATTTAATCGTTATTTCATTCGTCAAGCATGCACCCGCGCCACGTCACACCATCCTAAACATCCCTAAATCACAATATCTGCGTCTTAACGTATCAATTCATCTCCTCAGGATCATGAGGATGCCATAAAGGATTTAAATCATAGATTTCTTGACAGAGGTTACTCCATCAGGGACATATCTAGTGCCAGGGTGTGGACAGACCAGCAGTCTAGATCAGATCTTTTAAAATATCAGATTAAGGACACTGTTAAAGGTGATACCATTCGATTTATTACTACATTTGGGAAGAATCACCAATTGATTAGAAGTGTGTTGAACAATAATTGAATATACTTTTGGCCAATGAACATCTTAAGTAAAATATTTTGACCGACCAATGTTCTATTTCTTACAGGAGGGCAAAACTTTGGGCATTTATTTTCTCATTATAAACATCAGGACAGTGGAGGTGCAACATACAGACAACTTACCCTCACTGGTGATGAGTTGTTGGGGACTTTCCGTGTGGTCATTGCACTTCTGTACAAGTATTACAACAAACTAAGGAATTTTCTAGTGCCAATACTAGTAAGATATTTGATATAAATATTTGCCAATTGTTCAACATGTTGGGTGATTTATTTAGCTATATGTCAGTGTCAGGCTTTATGTTGGTAAAACCTCACGATCCTCAGAACTAGAATAGAGAACATCAGAGTGACATTCGGACTCACAAAATCAGCAATGCATTATATCAACATACTGTTAAGCATCCATCTGCCAAATTCATATTTTGTGTCATTGATAAAGTACAGGTAATAGGTCCAATCAGACTGGTTGGTAGAGTGTTTTAAGCATGAAAGAGAAATATTGGATCATTCACCTGGGGCTCTTTCACCAGGTTTGAATGACCATTTATAATATATTTATATATTATATACTTATAAGCCATTATATACCACATCTCTGCAATATATTATTGTTATTGACATTATATTTTTGTTTAAATTGCATTATCGCACATGCATTTATGAATTTCTGCTTATCAGTTAGGTTTTAGGGTGATGCATGTCTTTAAATCTGGCTTTGTAATTGATTGTTAGCCATTTGGCTATTGGCTAATTATTTATGCATATATAAGCATGTCTTATGGAATTATCATGGTTTTTTCCTCACTGAAGAAGGTACTACAATCGAAACTAGTTTGAGGTTTTTTCTGTTTGAGAGTGTTAGTGTCTTTGACACTATTTTTACTTCATTAAAGCATTTGGGGAACCGGTTGCTGGCTCTTGTTTGTTCCTGTTCTGCTGTTGGGCCGCAAGCTTGAACGCATGGGTTAGTGTGTCACTGTTGTGTCTTCCTCGCTGTTAACGTTGGCTCCTGGCTGTTGCAGAGATGACCTCTCCTTTGAATTTGGACTTATTCTATATGAAGACTACTTGGATTTATTGCATGCTCCGGTTGTCGCAGGCTCAAGAGTGGTGACTTTTCTTTATTATAATTTTGGTCTTCTCTTTACATTCTTAAGCGTCTAGTTTTCAATAGATTGCCATGTTTTTTATGCTCCATAATTGTTATATTGGAGCGCACAGTTTGGTGGCTGGTTCAGTCTATCTATTGAATAGGAGTTCATCATATTTTTGGACAACCATTACATCATTTTAGGTTTTTGTTTTTACGCCATTGTTTAATTGGACCTGTTCTGTACGGGATTGGCGAAGTAGCATTACGGAATGTTTGCTGCCGCATGGTTGGTTCTGTTTTTCATACAGGCATATTTTGACTTTAATTTTGTATGTTCCTATCTTTTATGAGGACATATTTTGTAACTGCTTGCAGCAACGCTTCTTAGGATTGCTACGGTTCATCTGTGGGCATTCTAAATACTTAACATGTTGAGGCCTTCGCCATGATGGCCCTTTGTTTTGATGGCGACTATTCAACGCAATTCCTACTGGACTTTTCTCCAGATTGGGACAGTTTGTTTATTGGGCTGTGATTATACAGTCAGATGTGTTATTTGAATTATGAGTGTCATATGAATGCTATGTTCATGTTTAATATGTTGTATTAACATATAATGCGTTTTCAAATGTTATTGAAATTGTACTACATGTTACGACTCATTTCTTGGCCATAGGGTAGGTACATAATCACTCTTTGAGCCCATTTTCATAAGAATGGTTTCATTTCAGGATATTTGGGGCTCATGGGATATATATATACAATCTGTACTTACTATTATAATATGCTAATGTAAATTTTTTGGTTGATAATTAGGTACAATATTGTGTGTGCTTTGCATATCATAGGTCCTTTCAGGCCAGACATAGGTATATTTATATTGAGTTTATATTCTTTCTTATAATGGAAATGTCTTTGATACTATATGGGTTTTAGTAATGTCCATGACAATCGAATATAAATTATGGTATTTATGTCTAATTGTTATACAGGGACTATATGACAGGGTAATCATACATTATTATTGTATATGTGTGTTCAACCCCTTGGATTCAGGTATATTATTTGTTATCTGATACATTTATTGTGGTCATGCCCATTATTTTCATAGACATTTTCATTTTTGAAATATTATGACTGTTTTGGGTTAGGACTGAATAATATTGTTTGCCAGCCATCATTAGTGATAGACTTTAATTGAGTAGGATAACATTTTGGTTTAGCACACCTTTTGTACCATTGTTAATCAATGGCCATTTTAGTTATGGGATGGTAACATCTTTATGGTATCATCTGTTCAGGGTCTAAAATTTTTGTACCCTTTGAACTTATGCTTGGCACATGTTATGATTGCATTATAATGACTGTCTATTTCAGGTAGTGACAAATCTAAATATCTTTTAACAAATATTTTTAACATTGTTTTTCAACAAATACTTTCTGATTTGGTAATCATAATTGAATATTTTTCATTATTATTATGTGAGGCCATGTCTTATTTTACATTTTCCAAAGGATGAATGAGTACAGCAGTTCAGTGTATGGGGATGACTCCATTTCATTTGGATAAGTATATTGAATGATATACACTAGGTCCTGCAGACTACATTTATTCATTTTTCAAGGTCCCTTGAATTCTATTGCTTTTTGTCTTAATATTGGGGTACTTCCTTGGACGACTGATCAACACACGTTTTCAATATGGATTTGGACCAAATATTATCAGGGTTGTGTGCTGATAGGGAGGATATAGCCATTTTTGGCCTTGTAGAAGCTCCCAAGCAACAACCAAAATATAAACAACCCAAACAGTGAAGGGGTTGTGATTTGGCATTCATGAGATTAGATAAGGGACTCAGGGTCTCAGAGCCAATATTTGGCATTTAAGGTTGTTTAAGGCCTATTTTCATAAAGGCTTGGCACCCAGAGGCCTTCAGATAGTTACGCCTCTTGTGGGTAGATCTGAACAGAGACTCACAGAGGAATGGGATGATGCCCTAAGGAAGGGTTCAATGATATTTGTGAAGATTTTATTGGATTATTATGAAAGAACAGTAGATATCTTGCTTAAGGAGGTCAAAGATCTAAGTATGGAATGCCAAAAAATACAAGGATAGTAATAAATATTCCAGTTGTGTTGAGCGGTTGTCTCAAGGAACTCACGGTTTATGATAATATGGTGAAGGATAGAAAACTTAAAAATTTTCTAGGGATATACAGGATTATGAGAGAGGTCAACCATTTCAGGTTCAAAGGAGGTCAGATTCAGGACGAGGACCAATGGTAAATGTGGGTAAATCAAAGAAAAGACCTAGGTCAATTTTAAAACATCATGATTCCAGTTACACTAGTACCTCAGGAGAGGAGTCATCCTACACTGACAGCTTAGGAGGCACCAGTGTCAGATCTCCTGTAAAAAAGAAAAATCAATCTAAGTTCCCTTTAGACATGTTGGGAAATCCCGAGGGGGGAGGAAGCATAAGAGCAGACATGAATACAGATTCTATGACAGGGTTAGTTCAGGCACTGTTGAACAAATAGTTGAACCTTTTGACAATGTCCTGAATTTGTCTGATCATATACTCACTAAAGAACAACATTGCATTCTTAATAAAGGATTGGATTTCGTCCCAAGTTTTTTCTCTGACCATTATTCAGTATCTGTTGATGTTATTGAATTTTGCAGAAAGTTGAATTTAAAAATTTTCTTTAATGATCAGAGTAATCCTGTCACTCAAAGATCTACTGATTTTATTTTTAAAAAATCAACATTCCAACCTCCAATGAATAAAAATGTTGGGATTTTCCAACAAGCTGTTTTGAGGGGCCTACATTTTCCAAATTTCAATATTAATATAGCTCAGGACAATATCACACCTTCTGAGAGGGAAGCTTTGTTTGAATTGAGACAAAATCATAAAATTGTCATTATCCAGGCGGATAAAGGTGCTGTGGTTGTCCTGAATAATGACTACTATGTACAGGAAGGATTAAGACAGTTGTCTGATGCCCAGTGCTATAAGCACATGAGGATAGATCCAACACCTCAGTTTAAACAAGACATTGACGCATTCATCCAACAAGCAGTACAAGAAGGTATTATTTCATCCAAAACTGCTAGTCATCTTCAAGTTGGTGATCCACAAAAGCAGATTCTTTATCTGTTACCCAAAATCCACAAATCTCTCAGTGCTCCTCCTGGGAGACCTATTGTGTCCGGATATGGATCCCTTACAGAACCTTTATCGGTTTTTCTAACATCATATCTTAAGCCATTATTGCCCATGGTCAGAGCTCTCAGATACAGGATACCACGAATTTTTAAACATCATTGTTGATACACAATTAGATCCAGAATGGATAATGTGTACTTTAGACGGAAATCCCTTTATATGAAAGCATTCCCCATTGGGCTGGCCTACAGGCTTGGACTATTGGCTTCAAAGATCTGATCTATACCCACCGGATTTAACACGCTACTAGTATGTTTGTCAGAGTATGTTCTGAATAAAAATGTTTTTTTCTTCCAGGGTGATTGCTATTGGCAACTCAGAGGTACAGCTATGGGGGCTTCTTTTGCCCTATATGCTGACCTCTTTATGGCATACCTGAGGAATGTCTCATATATGATCCTTTGCATAACATTTACTTAGAGGAGATGGATATTTGGAGACGTTATCTTGATGATTGTTGGATGGTGTGGCTATGGATGTTGACTATTTGATGGAATTTGTGGAACATTTGAACAGCAATGTTTGGGGTATTGAATTCTCTATAACATACCATAAGTTTACCATTGACTTTTTGGATGTCACGGTATATCGGAATGATGATAATAATTCCTAAGTACTAAAATACATAGGAAGTACCCACAATTTAATACGCTACTTCATTAAGCATGCACTCCACGTCACACCATCCGCAACATCCCTAAATCACAATATCTGCGTCTTAAACGTATCAATTCATCTCCTCAGGATCATGAGGATGCTATAAAGGATTTAAATCATAGATTTCTTTGACAGAGGTTACTCCATCAGGGACATATCTAGTGCCAAGGTGTGGACAGACCAGCAGTCTAGATCAGATCTTTTAAAATATCAGATTAAGGACACTGTTAAAGGTGATACCATTCGATTTATTACTACATTTGGGAAGAATCACCAATTGATTAGAAGTGTGTTGAACAATAATCGAATATACTTTTGGCCAATGAACATCTTCGTCATATTTTGACCGACCAATGTTCTATTTCTTACAGGAGGGCAAAACTTTGGGCATGTTATTTTCTCATTATAAACATCAGGACAGTGGAGGTGCAACATACAGACAACTTACCCTCACTGGTGATGAGTTGTTGGGGACTTTCCTGTGGTCATTGCACTTCCTGTACAAGTATTAACAAAACTAAGGAATTTTCTAGTGCCAATACTAGTAAGATATTTGATATAATGTGATATTTGCCAATTGTTCAACATGTTGGGTGATTTATTTAGCTATATGTCAGTGTCAGGCTTTTATGTTGGTAAAACTCACGGTCCCTCAGAACTAGAATAGGAGAACATCGGTGACATTCGGACTCACAAAATCAGCAATGCATTATATCAACATACTGTTAAGCATCCATCTGCCAAATTCATATTTTGTGTCATTGATAAAGTACAGGGTAATAGGTCCAATCAGACTGGTTGGCAGAGTGTTTTAAGTATGAAAGAGAAATATTGGATCATTCACCTGGGAGCTCTTTTTCACCAGGTTTGAATGACCATTTATAATATATTTATATATTATATACTTATAAGCTATTATATACCACATCTTGGCAAACATATTATTGTTATTGACATTATATTTTTGTTTAAATTGCATTATTCATGCACAGTTTGTGCATTTATGAATTTCTACTTATCAGTTAGGTTTTAGGGTGATGCATGTCTTTAAATCTGGCTTTGTAATTGATTGTTAGCCATTTGGTTATTGGCTAATTATTTATGCATATATAAGGAGCATGTCTTATGGAATTATCATGGTTTTTTTCCTCACTGAAGAAGGTACTACACCGAAACTAGTTTGAGGTTTTTTTCTGTTTGGAGAGTGTTAGTGTCTTTGACACTATTTTTACTTCATTAAAGCATTTGGGAACCAGTTGCTGGCTCTTGTTTGTTCCTGTTCTGCTGTTGGGCCGTGCAAGCTTGAACGCGGCGTGGGTTAGTGTGTCACTGTTCCTCCTCTGAGTCAGACGCTCTGCCTGTGATGGCCTTGGCAATGGTGGGGGGCTGTTTGTCCCGGCCCTATGCTGGTCCTGCTGCAGCTGTTTTGGCAGGATCATGTTATGTAGCATAGCACATGCCATGACAATTTGGATACATGTAGTTGGCGAGTACTGCAAGGCTCCACCAGATGTGTCCAGGCACCAGAACCATGACTTGAGCAGCCCAAACACACACTCTATTACATTTCGTGTATGTGCGTGTGCCTCATTATGGCGTTCTTGTTCAGGTGTGTGTGCATTTCTGATGGGTGTCATCAGCCATGACTCCAGTGCATATCCAGCATCCCCCACTAAGTGACCATGTGGAATGTCCCTATTGGCAGATGTCTAGTACAGCTGCATCAAATGCCAGATATGGGAATCATGGTAGCTCCCAGGGCAGCCAGCACACACATTCATTGTTATGCCCTGGGCATCACACATGACCTGGCAGTTGATGGAGGGGAAGCCCTTGCGGTTAATGTAGGCCCTACCCCGCTCATCAGCTGGTGCTTTGATGCGTATATGCAGTCTATTGCACCCACTACCTCAGGGTATTCCGCTATTTGCTGGAAGAGACGCATATTGCTGGCCAATACCTCACGGGAATTGGGGAAATATACATGCTCACCGACATGTGCTGACATGGCATCCAGGAACTGGTGCAGTACCCTGGAAGCTGATGCCTGTGATATCTCCATCATATCACCAGTTGGTCTCTGGAAGGTACCTGTTGCTAGTATTCTTAGGCCAACACATACCTTGGTTTCCACTGGGATGGGTTCCCCTCTGTTGGTTCTGTGTGTGAGGTGTGGCCTGCACAGCTCAACAATTTGCTGCAGGAGGTCTCTGTCCACTCTATAGCACTCCACTATCTCCAGCTCATGTAACCTCTGGTAGGTGACCCTGGGCCTGTACACTCTTCTCCCTCTCCTCACTGTGGGTTGTCTGGCAGCATTTGCATTGTCACCACCCTCAGCAAGTCTCCTATGTCTCCTTATAACAGCTATGGCAGCCCCTAGCATGTTTGGTCTGAGTGCAGCTTTTTCAGTTTTCACTTCTAATAGCTTACTCCTGTCTTGCAGTGTCTCTTGAGAGAAACATACTGCAATGCTGTTTGCAGTGTTTTAAGTGCTGGGCTGGGCTAGTATTCTGCCTGTGTAATTGCCTGCTTCTAATTGTTTTCACCTGCTAGCTCTACCAGTATTCCCTGCTAGCTTCCTACTATTTCTTCTGCTTCCTTTTTCCTCTCTGTTTCCGCAGGGGGGAGCAGCATGCATACCAGCGAAAACACACTCACAGTGGCTACCACACGCGCACACATGCTTACACGGACTAGAATATGCTTATTCGGGTTAAAACGCGCACACACCAGTGCAAACAGGTTTATAGATCTTTACACAGGCTCCTACATGCTTACTCTGCCTTACACGCGCACACTCTGTCTTACTCGCGCCTCCATCGCACACACACGCGCATGCACGCACAGCAAGAAACTTTGGTGTTAGCCACAGTGTACACCTTCCATTTCTTGACTTTCCCATGCTTATCTCTTGACACTCCTCTTTCTATGCTATGTGACTGACATCTTTCACATACCACTTTGCTCCAATGAGCTTGATTTCTTTCTAACATTCCCCCTGTGATGTCACCTATCTCCTACTCTGTTACTCCCCCTTATCTAACTCTTACACTACACGGAATGTGCTCATTTGCTATGTGACAGTGCGATTCACTATCCTACCACTCATTTACATAGGATTGCCTACTAATGCTTAGTTACGTGTCTTACACTCAGCTTCCCCCCTTAGTAACCACTAAATGGTGGCCATGTTGTTTTCCATCTGCTAGTCCCTGCATTGTAAATCCATGCATTGCATAAAACCCACATTTGTGGGTTTCAAACCTTTATTTTTATGTCTTATATAGTGCAGCCCGTTTGCGCGGGGCTGCGCTGCATTTAAACCTTGCCGATCGCCGAAAAAATATATATATTTTATTTCATGTTTGCATCGGGTTACCGTGCCAATGGCCACATATTTGGCCATTGGCATGCTGCCTGATACATATGCACACTTTATTTGGAGCTGACATGGCTCCATTGTGTTATTTGCAGAAACGTACTCAGTTGTCAACTGAGTACATTTCTGCACCTAACACGACTCTTACACGGGCTGGTTTCAGCTTCGTGGATCGCTAATCTACCTCATTTGCATGCCTTTTGGCTGCAAGTGAGGTAATTAGCATATCCACACACTGCCCGTGCAAGAGACGTTTTAGCTGGTCTCTTACACGGTATTTCGGACTGTTCCTGGATCGCTATGGCTGCATGGAGTCTTACACGACTCTTAGAATCCGTGCAAGCCATCGTGAATCTTGCCTCAGGTTTTTCATTGACAATTAATACAACCATCAAAGAACAAATTTTCACATTTTTAAGTTTCCTGTAAATGTTTATGAGTGTATGTGCACATTTTATTCAGAAGTATATGTATCCACAGATTAGAAGTAGTGTCACAAAGATAATGACCTAATCTGGGCGGCTTTGCTGAGCATGACAATTAGTAATTGTTAAGGGATATAGTATTCCACAGGGAGAGTAAAAGTGCCTATGAAATGTCATACATGTAATATTATATAGTATGAAATATGATAAGGAAGACATACCCCTGGATTCACTATTCTTCCGTGCAGAACTAGCTTAGTCCTGCACGAAAGCGGACATTCAGGAGAAGCACGGCAGCACACCATGCATATTAATGAAGGCGTGCTGCCTGCCCTTCTAAACAGACACAGAGCATGTACCAGTGCAGGGGTGCGTCTGAGAGCAGAGCTCTCAGTATATACATGCCCCTGCAATCAAGAACAGCAGTTTAGCAATAAGAATGAGCGAGACCATTAATAGGTGTTTGCATACCCCCAGCAACATCTCCCCAAGTTTATAAGAGCCATAGTTAAAATATAAAATATAAACAAGCTAATTTTTTATCAAACATAAAATTTAACCATAGGTGCACAAGTTTGCCCATTGCTTAGCTACGTATATTGCAGCTTAAATGGCACAAGAGGATAAATATCAAGAAATATGCAAATGAAGCAACACTGCAATATTGTAGTGGGCAGAGCATTCTCCTTACAAGCAGTCATTTCCGGTTCGAGTCTCACTCCAGTACATTCCATTTTCCATGTCAAATCACTTTATGACCAATATTTTTGTTGCATAACCTACTAAATAACATATATTTGTGAACTGGAGTACTGCATTAAATGCAGATGTGAGGTGTCATTGTCATAATGTAAAATCCAAAGATAAACACAAGTGCCTCATACAGTATATGTACTCATGAATCAGGGATACAAATCAAATGTACAATGTGTAATGAATGGTAAATTGATAGAGTGTCCAAATCCACCAAGTTCCCAAGAACCATTTTACAATTCTGTCTAAATTAGTGTGGGGGTAAGCAGCAGTAAGCACTATTAAGCAGTAGTAAGCATGAGTAAGAATATTTAAGCAGTAGTAAGTGGGTTTAAGCCCATTTTCATGGGGGTAAGCAATGCACATACGGGTTAAGCAATACTGAAGATAACTCTCTGTAAGCATATTTAACCAGAGGTAACATTGCTTACCTTCACACAAACCTGCTTACAATTGCTTAAAAGTGCCTTAATCACTCTGTATGCAGCAGCTGCTGTTCTGGCCAGAAACAAAATAAACAGCCCTTGCAGGTCTTGAACCAAGGACCCTGTACACTATAGTCACAGTGGTGAACCACTAAGCCATCACAGCAGTACATAAAATTGAGGTATCACCAAACCGATCCTCATTACAGAACAATGAAACTTAACAAGTAAAAGGAATCCATATATAGTTTTATGTTGTATAACCTACTACATAACATAAATATGTGAAGTGGAGTACTACATTAAGTCCAGATGTGCGGTGTCATTGTAATAAAGTGTTGAAATCCCCTAATAAATACAAGGACCCCATACACTGTACGCACACATGAATCATGGATACCAAACACATATGTTACATGTAATGGATAATAAATCAATGCCAAACAGTAAATAGTATGCAAATTAAAAATTAAAGCAACGCTAAGCATTGCACAGCCCAGCTTACTAGGTGTAATCAATGTGTAGGCCAGCTAAATTAGTTTGCCCATTGGTATACCCCTTTAAGCAATGCCAGCCTTAGTTAAGCAGGTTTGCCCATGCTTAGCATTTTCAAAATCATCCAATCATGGCAAAGTGCATGAAATCAACACTATTTAAACCCAACAGATGGGAATACATCTCATAACTGGTTGCAGCTTCCTCCTGTAGCCACTATGACTGGTATGGGAGAGGGAGTGCACTTTCGGGTGCAGTGCTGGGGCATCCAGGAGTCCAAAGTCATGGCAGGAATCCTTGTTAAAGATCATGACCAGAGACTGATGCAGGGCCAGTACCAGGGTTCCCAATATGAAGCGGAAGTCTGGGCCATCTCGCCAATGACCTCACCAGTGCCACTGGCATACCTCAAACTGGTGAGCAGGTCAGGCATCACTATGCTGACCTGAAGCAGAGAAAGAGGGATCTCATTGATCAGTGGATCCAAGAGGCTAGGAGGACAGGGGATGTCCCAGCCATGTGCAAGTATCAGTCCACTACCTGTTTAATAATTGCCAGCTCATGTATATTATGGATAGGTATGGCTAAATATTCCTCTTATGTCTTTGACAGTGGCAGATGAGCGGGCTGCGAACTAGGAAGCCCATGGCTGTAGATTGCAGCAGTTGTGTAGCAAGGCAGGTTAGTAATACTCTTGCATGTACTGTCATAAGAAATAAATCTAAAAGTAGTAGTAAGCTAATTGCCTGTATAAAACCTGTATTGTTTAAGGCATGTACTGCATACACCAGAGAATATGGCAGGAAGAGTCTCATGTAGGTTGTATGTAAATAAAAGGACAATAGCCTGACAATAAAGGTCTAACTGCTGGACTGCATGTGTTTACTCTGGTATCATATGGTAATGTAGAGTTGCAATCTCTTAATAGTACTGTTGCATTAAGCACTGCTACCCACACTGTGCTACATAAATAAAATGTGTAGGAATGTCTGTATATGACTGTTGTAATCACAAGAGGTCATATTGCACAACTGAGAGAGACTTAGACAGAAAACAGTGAAAAGATAGACAACATAATCCAAATAGCACACTCACCTGAGACGTGAACTGTTGTATTTTTAGCACACACAGCCATGGTTCGAATCCTGGGAGTGGCAGTAAGCTGTATGCAGAATCATACCCCACAACTGTACAGATATGTCCAGAATGTCCAGTTAATTGGCCCATATCTGCTGCCTGTAACCCTGTCCCCCTGGCAAATCAGTGGGATGATCCCAGACATTTAGGCAGCAAATAGGTTCATAGGTTCATACTAGGCTATCTGCCCTGGGGCAATTATAAGCCTAGTCCGATTCTGTATGGCTTACGCCACCCCTTGATTTGAGTATACTGTGCCCTTTTTAAGGTTTAGTTTACTGTGCCTCTGTCTAATAGTGACACAGGAGTAATCCCTGGGACAAACCCACGATCCCCATCCACTTATCGAGATTCTTCTTGAAGAGATTCAGTGAGGTGCTCTGCTCACATGAACTGGAATTCTATTCCAGAGCGAAGGGAGCCTCTGGGTTATGAACCTGTCCCTCCAGCAAGTTCTATTTATTTCTGTGCTGAGGTTCAAGTCCCTCGAGCCTGTGGCTCTAAGGGATTTAGATTTACTGAGGTGGAGCATGTCCATTAATTCTGGATTTAACATAGCTTTGTATGTCAGGCATAGATTGCCTCGAAGTAGGCGGTATGCAACTGAGTAGAGCTGGAGTTTTTTTAACCGAGCAGCATATGGCATCTGTTTGAGACCCTTGATCCTCTTGGTGAGATACTTTTGGGGTCTTTCTAATTGCTGCAGGTGTCGGGTAAGGCACATCCCAAAAGGGGCATTGTATTCGCGATGAGGTGGGCTATGTAGAAGGTCTTTCTAACCACTTTGGCAATGTGGTTTTCAAAGGAGAGATTGCTATCAACTTGGGTCTCCAGGTCCCTAATAACTTTCTCTGTACTTAATGGGTTTCCGCCTATGTGGTAATTTGTGGGCACATTGTTTTTGCCAAAGGGTATGACTATACATTTTTTGGCATTTAGCTTTAAACCATGGTGCTGGTACCAGTTATCTGTCTCTGTGAGACCTTTATGAAGGATGTTTGTGTCAGCTGGAGAGTTGATTATGGCGCCCAGTTTGCAGTCATCTGCAAACTTGGTGAGCCATAGTCCTCCCACGTTTGCCTGTACCTCAGAAAAGTATATACCGAACAAGAGTGGTCCCAGGACAGAACCCTGTGGGATGCCACTTGTGACCGGTTTCGAGTCTGACATGGCTCCAGCAACTCTCACTCTGTGGGTTCTGTCTTTGAGCCAGTTTATGACCCATCTTCTGACATAGGGGTTTATATTTAAGCTGGATAGCTTATCTATGATGCCCGAGTGGGTATTGTGTCAAATGCCTTTGCAAGGTCCAGATAGGCTGTGTGGACTACCTTCCCTTCATCTATGGCTTTGGTGACTGTTTCAAAGAAGTCAACCAGGTTCAAAAGGCAGGATCTGCCCTTGACAAAGCCGAACTGGGTAGGATCTAGTGTCTGTAGGTCCCCCAATGTCTTTGTTTATGAGCTCCATGATGATCCTCTCCATAGCCTTGCAGACCAATCTAGTCAGGCTTATGGGGCAATAGTTTCCAGGGTCCATAGAGGCTCCACCTTTGTGGAGTGGGACCACTATTGCTGTACGCCATTCTGTGGGCACATATCCTGTAGTGAGGCTGAGATTGTATAGCTGTTTTATTTGAGGGATTAGTTCCTCTTGTAGTTCATGTAGGACGCAACTTGGGACGCCATCTGGTCCCATGGAAGCAGTGTTTTTTGCTTTGGAGAGGGCAGCCTTCACCTGAGCATCTGAGATGTTTGGGAGACAGCCCTCTGCCGGGATAAATACTTGCTCTTTTGGGGGGGGGGGATTTGCACTGAACCTGTCTGCCAGGATATTGGCGATGTCTGTGGGTTCAGTGTATTTTTTGCCGTTTAGAATCAACTCAGAACAAGTCTGGGAGTTGCATCCCAGGTTTCTAACATAACTGAAAAAAGCCTTATGATTGTCTTTGGTGTCCTGTGCAATTTTTCTCTCGAAGCTGGCCTTGGAGGATTTTATGAGGGATCGTAATTTTTTGCTAGTACTGATCAGAGATGCCTTCCCTATTAGGATTTTGCTCTATCATGTAGTAGCTTCCTCCTTCTGTTGTGGCAGTTTATTTATGGCAGGGTCCACCAGACTGGACACCTGCCTTTGGATGATTGGGTCTTGGTTTTGTTTGGGATAGCATGACCCATGCATTCCTGGAGATGTCCGAGAATGCATTTATATAGGATTCTGCAGTTTGGGCTGTAGTTTCCACTGGCCCTGGGACCTTGAAGGATTCCACTTCGGTTTTGAGAAGTGAGACGCTCACTTTGAGAAGTTTTTCACTGTGGTTTTCTGGGCTGGGGTGGGTCGGATGTGGACATCCAGTGAAATTAATTTATATAGGATTCTGCAGTTTGGGCT
>NC_056744.1:1365460433-1365479531 GCF_019279795.1 Protopterus annectens | reverse complement strand
CTCAAGGCTCCCCACTCCTACTGGTGAGCAAATAAACTTCCTTCTATCCAAGTAAGGTAATGGACAACACAGGAACTACACCACAGCCCAGAATACAGCAATGCCTGTAAACTAGTCTAAACTTGTCAAGGAGAGGCGGGAAAACACGGATTATTTTATTTATTTATTTTTTAAATGTCAGACCACTGAGTGATCTGGGGACAGTGTTTGCACTGCATGCTACTTGTCCTCTGGGCAACTAAGTATTGCAGGTACTGACATCATGTTTTCTATGACAATAGTCACCCAAGGTGTCTCTGTCCATACAGAGCACAGACAAACTATGGAGGGAAAAATTATGTGTACACACTGAGAAGGTAAGGCGGGAGATTTTACACAGATATTCTGCAGATGGATACTACTCAGGCAGTATGTACTGGAAGGATATAATTATCTTGTAAAGAATGTGTAAAGCAGGGGAGTCCCATGACTTGCTGGTGCCTGGCTACTAGTAATGCTGCTCTCATCACAACCACTCTCTCCTGGGATACCATGCTCCAGTACTTTTTATCTAAGCAGGAACAAAATGTTACTAAGAAGCTCATGATGAGAAGCATGAGACAGCCTGTTAGTTCATCTACATACTTGTCTCATATCATGCAAGGCTCTGTAGGTTTCACATACCCTTTTCCAGGTAGATCCCTTGATTTGCATCCTAAGCAATCAGTTGACTTTTACATGTATTATCCCTTCTGCTCCAGGGTTAGTGGTATGTCAATAAAGTAATAACCTGATGGTGGGTAGTACCACAGATGAAGTGTCACAATATAATGTGCAATGTATGGTAACATAGATGTCTAAGGTTGCTCCAACAAGCAGCACAATGGTGGTGTTCCATGCCATGTGACAATTTCACTGCAGTTCATGCATCCCACCCTTCAACAGCTTAATGGTGAATATCTGAATGAGATTGCACTGAGGACTACTGCTGAGGAGCGGACACTTTTGGAAAAAGTGTTTCTACCAGCTACATGTTCTAGGTATGTCATACCTTACAGTTATGTACCTGAAACACATGTGTCTGTTCCTACATCATGTCACACAATATCCAGTTTGCTATCTGGTTGCTTTACAGACATTGGAGACTTGCAAGGACAAAGTCATGTGTACAAAGTTGAACAAGTCCTCTGTGCATGCATGGACATCCACATTCTCACTGCAAGAAGTACTTACAAACACTGTGTGTTTCAGACTGTAACCCCAATGATGTTGCAGAATGACTAACTTTGCTGGAACTCCACACTGTCAAATATGTAAGTACGGTATTGTAACCAAGCCTACCAACAAGATAATGGTTAATCCTGGGGCCAGATGTAATCACAAAACCATGTTATGGCACACTGCCAGGTGCTGAGTTACCTTGGGGACCTACATACTTGAGACATCATGTTACACTTCACCATCTGTCATGAGACTGCCTAATGATAGCCTGCTGTGATATACACAGAGGCAATGACTGTACTGTTAATTGCATTATCAATCACTGCTGATGAGCTGTGGAAAGTGTCCCCACCCCTCTACTCTATGCCACAGAAACAAAACATGTGAGAGATGTGACAGTTATTACAAATCCTGGTTCCAAGGTGTGTCACACAACATTTGGTACATATGTCAGTGACGAGTTTGACAAAATGCATAGCTCACCTCCTGCTCCACCCACACTGACAACACTCACACCTACATGTATGGAGCTTCTTACCAGATACATTCTTAAACAACAGACACCTCAGAAAACCATATGCAAGTTCAATACACATAATCATATGTCTAGAGACCACAGTACACATAATGGCTGATGCACCACTGTTTCAGTGGTCAAACACCTGAGGCAAAACACAAAATCAAACCTATTATTCATAGGTGATTACATCATGGCACACCTTAATGGGTGTATCACCAGGCTACATATGAGATAGGTCACAGTTGTCTGTCTGTGGGTTGACACATTATGCCATACCACACATATTGAGACAAGTCAATGAATATCAGGTAACATAATGATGACATCATAGTTCCTGCAGGTGTGTTTGACCTTGAACATACATCAACAGACTGTACGTAGACACATGACTGAGCAAAGACTCTCTGTCTCTCATGGGTATGCCCATAGTTTTCAGCTGCATTTGATCCTCACCTAGGATGATGGCTCAATATACACGGAAAATGATGGGCATCAATAGTTTCCTTAGCGTGTGGTGTCATTGCAAGGGGATACATTACATGTCCACCTGGGATGACATGCTCAGCACCCCTGAATGGTGTGCCAGAGATGGTGTACATCTCACAACCCTAGGATGTTGAGTACTGGCCCAGGCTGTTGACACCACCACAGTGAATCTTCACAGCACTGTCTGGTGGATAAACTTACCAATGAGAACACCATCTTCATACTACATCACAGTTATGCTGCTACATGCTAGGAATTGCAACAGAAAGCCCCACACTGTGGAAGGTGTTCCCACCTTGGAATATGCAGACATTTGTGCAGTCACAGACACCTGGGTCAAAGCTGTGGACAACATCATAGCCATACCAGGCTAAATGTCCTTCCACATGTTCAGACCTGAAACTGACACTATGCTGGGCAATGCAGGTAGTGTTGACATGTTCATGAAGGCAAGATACATATCCACATTGGAAGAAACAATGTGATTTCCCAGACACATTCAGGTGCTATTCACTGGTGGAAGGGCAGCTAATCAAGCCATTGTCTGCTACAGGAGCAGCTCCATTAATCCAGACATCCACTGTGCTATCTACTTGTGTCTATCAAGATATGTCAGTACACCATGGTTTGGCTGACATTATGCAACCAGCTGTTGTGTTGGTTAGTTGTGCTGAAGCTCACTTGACCAAAGGTTACTCCATGTCCTTAACTAAAATGCCCTGTACCAGTGGCATGACATACCCACAAGGAGAGCCAACACAGTGCATCATGTGTTTACCAATATGAGTGACCACTGCAGCCCCATCACTGTGAGGTCCACCATAGTGAGATCTGACCATAGATCAGTCTCATTAAAACTAAGTATCACCCCTACCCCCTTGCAGAAAATGCAGTGCTATACTTCAAAAAACAATTGGTTATCTCCTATGGTATGGTTTATATACCTTGACTGCACCTCCCCCCCTCAGATAGGACAGGCAACTATGCAGACCTGTACACCCATGTTGTATGCAAGCACCTGTACAACTGCATAGAGTTGGCTGCAGCTGATAGGAGGTAAAGAAGCTCAACATGGCACAGCAAAGCTCTGTTGCAGACAACTAGCATTAGCAGGCTGGGCAACAGCAGGTGGACACTGGTGTGTGACAGGTGGAGTGAGGGTGCCCCCATAAAATGGAGGCACACCATCCTCAGCTAAAACATTCACATAGTGCTGCTGCTGTGATGTTGTGCAGACACAGTATGTGGCGACATTAGCCTCCTCCACAAAGGACAACCACAACAAACAGTACGGTTACCTGTGGAATCTTAGAGGGAAGGCCCCAATTGTTGGTGCACTCGTACATAATGATACCATATATAATGACTCTTTAATCATAGCTAACATGCTGTCCCACACATTCTGAGACAAATTCACCACCCTGTCTACACCACATGTGCTACATGACATCTGTACAACCTGTCCCATACCTTCTACATCTACAGAACAGGTCATGACTGGCCTCTCTTGGGAGGGTACACAGCATCCATTGGATAGGCTAACATCCCAGGCTGCATGCTACAAGGGATCCAACAAGGATTACTAACTCCATTGGGAACACCTTACAATCATACTGTACCCACTGCCTGCCTCTCAACTGATTGGAAAATGGCACCTGTTTTCCACCTGGCACAGAGGAAGTGCATCCAGTGACCCACAGAACTATAGACCTATTTCCCTGAGTAGCCATTTATGTAAGCCCATGGGACACATCATCATGGAGCTGATTATCAAGCATCTGTAATCTACAACCAGTTGACCATATGCAGTTTGGCTTTCTCAAAGGAAGATCATGGCTGTTAAATCTCCTGGACATGTCTGAGCCAGTCACCAAGGACCTGGATGATGGAACATTAGGGCATACAACCCCTGGAGTTATGCAAGCTGTGTGACGCAATCCCCCACTCAGGCATCATTGTCAACCTCACCTATTTAGCCATCCACAGCAATCTCATTATAGGGGTCACTAAGTGTCTCAGGAATGGAACACATACACAAAATAGGTGAATCCACTTTTAACAGCTGATCTATAACCAGCAGTGTTCAACAGCGGCTGGTCCTGGGTCCTCTACTGCTTGGAATGCATTTAATCAAGGTACAAGGTACAAGTGACAAGTGAATAATGTCTGTGGCTGACAACATTGCCTGATGCCTGCAGAGTGTCAGCAGTTACAGAATATGCAAATTATGTCAGTAACCTACAAGAGGGTATTGATGAACAAATGCTGTTGATATAGTCATTGCTGTAAACTCCATGCAAATATATATGTAGTATCATTTCCATTGGTAACATGTATGTTCCTGGAAGGTAGCACATCAGAAGCAACTCCTGGTGTATATACTCAGGGGTGCCACACCTGGCCACACAGGTTTACAAAGAATGTACCTTACATTATTTTGTGTCCCCAGTGGTAAGACATGAATCATATGTCGTAACTCAGAGAAATGCCACCTGACATTGACATACTCAATGTCACACTGCCAGCCCAGCTATCTGGAATTTTGTAAATAATTCTGTCATTTGTGAATATTGATATGATTTATACAGAAGTGTGTGTAAAGTACTGAACTAGAAAGTAACCACAGCATGCCCTATTGGAATAGAACCAGGAATGTACCTGCACTAATATGACTGTTTAGATGTATATGTTTAATGGAAACTAAAACACAGGAGGTTAACTTAAAAAAGTCCAGAGAAAATAGTTGAAATTAAATTGTTTTATAACCATGTAATAAAAGAGATGTTATCTCTCAGGTTCAGTGCAACAGGAGACATAGGGCCTTATTCACAAAACCTCCATGTAAGACTTAATATGTCTTACTCAGAGGCTGCAGTTGAACGGTATGACATCAATGTGCCATGAATATTCATGAGGGCATGCTGACTCATCTGTAACTCTTACATGGACTGAGTAGGCAAGTAGGGGGAGTGTCCGACTGCAGAGCAGTCTAAAAGTCCACTCCCCTGCAAGGTTTTAAAAAGCATAATGTCAACAGACAAGAGCAAGTCCGCTCAAATGTACTTGCACCCAACACCACACTCCCTGACACTGTAAACCCCCATCAGAGTTATAAAACTGAAAATATTATTATTTTTTTAAATCCACGATATAGCTACCGGTATTTGCGCTTATTTGCGTGGGTGTGCCCATTGCTTAACCACAGTTAGCAATTGTGACATTGAAGAGCATATAAGAACTACTTATGCAAATTAATCCAAATAGCAATAGCGTAATGGTAGAGCGTATGCACAAAGAGAAGGCATTCACCACTCCCCTTCTTATTTATGTTTTAAATCAGTATTTGAAATAATACCAGACAAATATGATTAAAATTTTATTAAAAGCAGTGACATGGCCAATGTATCAGCGAACAAAATATATATTTTGAAAAGACCCAGATATATAATAGCCTGCTGTTAATCAATGTTTTACACAGCTAAACACAGGTGCCCATAGTTTAATAGCGCTTTACCCATCTAAACAGAGGTGCCCATAGTTTAATAGCGCTTTATCCAGCTAAACAGAGTTGCCCATAGTTTAATAGCACTTCACCCAGCTAAACAGAGTTACCCATAGTGTAATAGCGCTTTACCCAGTGCAATAGAGTTGTCCAACGTTTAAAAGCACTTTACCCAGCGCAATGTGTTTGCGCGGACGTGCGCGCCATGCCAACCAGGGCACCATAGGGCACAGGTGAGCAACGTAGAGCTAAGTTGCTTAAATGCAGCCACACCCCCTAGCCTGTCTAGACAGTATTCAAATTAAAGAATGACAAGGTTTGAACCCAGGACCCCTTGCATCATAATCAAAGTACAGAACCACTAAGCCATGATAACATTGGGGAAACGACCACTATTAACATTCATAAACTTAGGAATGGTAGTTTAACCATTACTAAGCAGGTCTGCAGTCAGCCGAGAATTTTACAAAACAGCCAATTACAAAAAAGTGCGGGAAATGTGGCATATTTAAGCCCCACAGGCGGGAATACACGCCATAACTGATTGCAGCTCACATCTGCAGTCAGAATGTCTGGTGTTGGAGAGGGAGCGCACTTCTGAGCGCAGAGATGAGGCATCGAGGAGTCCAAATACATGGTTTGGCTCCTAGTCCACCATCATGAGGCAAGACTCCTGCAGGGCCAGTTCCAAGGGATGGAGTACAAGGCAGAGGCTTGGAACCGGTTAGCTCGTGACCTCACCATTGCCACAGGCGTTCGCCAGACAGGTGAGCAGGTCCGTCAACACCATGCGGACCTGAAGAGATGAAAGGAGGACTGCCTGAACTAGTGGATACAGTAGGCCCGTGGGATGCGGGATGCCCCACAACTGAGTATGTAGCCATGGAATGCAGTATGTAAGGATTTAAGATGGAGTATGTATAACGAATAGGAATGTCTCAATATCCCTTCATTTACTTTACAGCTGCAGGTGACCATGTTACGAATCAGCAAGCCTATGCTGATAGGCTGCTAAGGCTGTGCCACCAGGCAGGTTAGTGATTATTCTGCATGTATTGTTATATAAAATATGGTAGAGAACATGAAAGAAAGTGTTGTAGTGCAATAATACAGCCATAAAATGGACTGAATAAGTCCTCTGCATGTACTGTCAGATAAAAACGTTAGAGAGGCAGAAAAAGAGTGTAGTAACCCATTAAGAAAGGTAACAAATGTCTGGAATAATATCTCTACAGGCACTGTCATATAAAATAATATGTGAGTGAACCTGAAAAAAGAGTGTGCTAACCTATTAATAAAGGTATAATATGTCCTGAACATGTCTGCCATATATACCATTAAAACAAATAAAGGAGTGAGCCTGTGGAAAAGTGTGTAATGTCATTAATAAAGGTCTAAAACCCAGAGTGTGCCTGTTTCACTTAGCATGAAATGTTGTTGTACCCTTGCATTATACAAATAGTAATGTGTTAGAAAGTGCTGGCAACCTAGAGTTCTGCAGTCCCATCTAAAGTGGGTGATGGAAGTGCTAGTAGTTGTGAAGTAAATATATAGTCCTCAACAGTCAGTTACTGGCTGGCAAGCATAAGTAAATCTGGCACATGAGTAGCATGCTAATATGTTCCCCAGAAATGTAAATGTGCTTCAATAAATGCAGGGTTATGTGCAATTAGAAGTGAAAATGTCATGTGAAAACATCCAGATATGTAGATAAAGAAATATAAATGCAACCATGAAATATGCAGCAGTAACATCTGCATCCTGGGCAGTTAGCATGTTAGATATAGGTCAAGTATAGATTGAACTAGCCAAACCCACTACACAACCTAATGCATGGTGGCAAGTTTAATAATACATATAGGGAATATACACCTGCAGTCACTAGGAATGTAGTGTAGAGTAAAAGTGTTTATAAGATGTTAATGGAGGTTTTTTCTACACCCTACTGTTTGTGCATAAACCATGCAATTCTGCACCTCAATGGGTATGTGTAATCTTAAATATTTGTTGAGATATATGTCCTATTGTTCCATAAATATTTGCACTCATGTTGATGCATGTGCCCTGTTCAAACACCATGTTCATGGTGGCTTGTTGCTACCAATCATCCCTGCATGCAGTTGGAATAACCACTGTTGTTCAATATATGCATGTGTTATGTTTGCTGTTCAACTGTTGGAACTGTGGTGTGTTGGGTTAATGGGAATATTACCGCATGCTGTTACAACTAATCTGGAATGCTGTTGTTTATGTTGTGATGAAATACACCGAATCACAGAACGTATGGGAAGCCAGGTCCCAGTGGACCCACCTGTCCCTCCTCAGTTGGCAAGTGTACCTGGCACCAGTGGCTCTGGTGCCCAGCCTGGACTCCCCTATTCTCTTGGTCCTGTGCCACCTTCGGGTGGATGTGCTGCAGGGGATGGGGATCACCCCCCCATGCAAGTGTGGGCGGAGAAGGGCCACATGTCATCCTTCAAAGAGTCCGAGCTGTGGTGCGTAGGGAGATCCAGTGTTCAGTCGCTGATCCCCTACGCCAGCTTGAGGCGAGAATGGCACGTCTCACAGGTGAGCCTGCCCGTCCTACTCAGCCCACAGCACAGCCACCCCTGGGGCTGGGAAGGTGCAGTGGTGACTGCCCATGCGTGGGGATCTCAGTTCCACTGTTACCATCTGTGGGCTCATGGGCTTGCGATTTCTTTTCCAAACAACCTTCCCCATCAATTGTTTTCACCCTCCCCATGTGTCAAATTCCACCCCTGTATGTGTCTTGTTTGTCTTGTCTGTTTACCTCCCCAACCTACCTCCCCAAATATACCTATTTCCCCTACCTCACTTACCACTCTCACCTGAAAAAAAAAGGGGGGGCAATCTGTACCCAAAAAAAATTACGCCCGATACATCGCTTCCCATTTTGCACACATGTCCATAGGACATGTACACCAATAATTCTAATTGGCAGTGCAACAAACTAGGTTGTCCTCACCCCTCTCTCAGGGGTGGAAGGTCTCAAAACTCACTCCAAATTTTCAACATATGCACAGCTGTTGCTGTTAAAGAAATGGGCAGCTATGGGCCTTCCCTACACCCTTCCTGCACATCCCGAGCTTGTTTTCCTACTGTCTGTCCCTCTCTGTGCCCCCTTTTTCACCACTTTCCTATCTCCCCATTTTCTTTTCTTTAAAAGAAATTAGTGCGGGGGTTAGTGGGAGTAAGGACCTTTAAGCAGTAGTTAGCGGGGGTGCGTGAGTGTGAGCTTGTGTGCGCTTAGCTAAGCATTGCTAAGCATCACGCAAACCCATACCAACCTGCTTACAACTGCTTAAAAGTGCCTTAGTCACTCTGTATGACAAGGCCCTTGTATTGCTCAGCAGCAAAATAAAAATACCCTTGTCAGTCTCTAACCTGGGACCTTGGACTCACCAGTCTACATGAAGTACCACTAAATCACAGCAGATATACAATAGCTTAGTGCTGAAAGCAATTTATCATGCATTACCATGAGTGAATGTAAAGGGAAAATAGGAATGGCATAACACAAATCTTGTTCTGTGGGCCTTAACCAGCAGGTGTTGTTGAATTGTGTGACATGACTGTGAAAAGAGAATCAGCCATGCTAGTAGGGAATAAGGTTGCAGTAGCAGCTTACAAACCCCACACAGTATCACAGCAGGATACACACTGGCATATTTGCATAGGTCACAGGCCAGACCTCCCAATAGTGGCTGCTCTACAGTGATGACCCTGATTTGTAAACAAATGTTAGCTGTGCCCCTCTGACTCCCTGTGAAATGTACTAACAGTAGGCAGAAAGGTGTTGAATCTCACTTAATAACAAATGTCAATATGTGAGTGTAGACACCGCTTGCACGTCAGAAAAGGTGTAGTAATAGAAATGCTCTGAATCACCCAATGTCTGAACTGCAAAATGTCAGAACTATATGACAGATGTATCCCAGTTATATTACCTTTCCCTGAGGCTGTTCAAATATATACGTGAGAGTATCTGAGGCCTGGAAGAGTCAGAAACACACACGCATATCAGCTTGTCTGCTGTTACACACTCTGCAAATAGCTGCCATGAACTGCTAGCAACCACCTGTGACAATGCCATTGTTCAGGTGCTGAAAAGACTGCTGTGGTGCGCAGTCAAAGAATACTAGGCTGACCTCTGTCTACCATCTGGATATGTCCACAGGTGGGAGCTACTCAGACAGACTACAAGCCTTCATAGACTTACAGGTACACAGCAACTCTGCATGTTCAGTAAGATAAACATCACACGATAATAAATAATGCACACTGCAGTTCTGCACCCCTACCCAAAGGTACTATATACCTGTGTAGTCAGGCACAACCAAGGGTGTAGGTAGGCATACACAGTACAGAAATATGTCCAGTCATCCTGAGCAGACTGTGCTAATGTCAACACAAACCACAAACTGGTCAGATGTGAGTAACGTACTAATGACAGTATAGCAGTTCACAAACAGTGCATGTGCTTGATGTTCATAATTGGTAGTACAACATACTTAGATGTCCTCACCCCTCTCTAAGGGGTGGAAGGTTTCAAATATCCCACCTAATGTATTGCATATGCACAGCTGTTGCTGGTTAAGAAATGGGCAGCTATGGACCTTTTCCACACCCATCGTGTACATCCCAAGCTAGTTTCCCTACTGTCGTCCCCTCTTTGAGCACCCTTTATCACCACATTCCTATCTCCCCATTTACTTTTCTGTCAAAGACATGAGCGTGGGGGTTAGCACGAGTGAGCATTTGTAAACAGTAGTAAGCGGGTTTGCATCAGTGTGTGCATGTGTACGCCTAACTATGATAAGCCTAGATATGATAAGCTACACCAAGCTTAGCTTACTATTGCTAACATAAAATGAGCTAAGCTAAGCTTAGCTTAGTATTGCTAAAATACAAAAAGCTCAGCTAAGCATAGCTAAGCATCGCTAAGCGTCGCGCAAACCCGCTTACAACTGCATAAAAGTGCCTTAGTCACTCTGTATGACAAGGCCCTTGTATTGCTCAGCAGCAAAATAAAATACCCTTGTCAGTCTCAAATCCCACACCTTGGACTCACCAGTCTGCATGATGTACCACTAAGCCACAGCAGATATACAATAACTTGATGCTGAAAGAAATATAACATGCATTACAAGGAGTGAATGTAAAGGGAAAAAAAGGAAAGCCATAGGAATACATAGCAATAACTACTGTTGTATGTCAGTTAATTCCCTAATTCCAAATGAAAGTACATACTCCCATGTATCCAGTGTTAGCATTAGGAGGTGTGAGTAAACTTACACTCTGAGAAGAGTGTACTGGAAGAAGCAACAGTCAGGTTTCAGTACAACATGCATTTCACTGGCTACAACCCAGCTTCAGATATGAGGCATATACCAACCTTCTGACTGACACAACAGTGTCCACAGCAAACAAGCATGGTCCCCACCTTGGAAAACTGAAAGGCCTATGCCTACCTAACCTATCATTTTATAGCAGTGTCCTGAAATCACAGTGAGAACTGCAATTACCACACAGCAGGCTGCATGCAATTACTAAATGGTGAGCACCAATTGGTGCAGAGGCCATTACATGCACATGTGCAAATACCTACAAAAGCAGCCTGTACTTGCTGCCCACACATGCAATAATATCATTGCAAGTGGAGAGAGAGAGGGAGAGAGCAAGCGAGAGAGACAGACAGACAGACAGACAAACAACAAACAGGGGCAGTTGGAGACACCAACCCAATAAATAACAACAAACAGAGGCAGTTGGAGACACCAACCCAAAAAAAACAAACAAAAAAAAAAACAAACAGAGACAGTTGGAGACACCAACTAAAACAAAAGAAAAACAACAAACAGAGGCAGTTGGAGACACCAACCAACCAAAACAAAAAAAATAAAAAAACAAACAGAGCCAGTTGAAGACACCAACCTAAAAAAAAAAGAAAACATCAACAGGTACAACAGAATGAGACACCAATACAAAGGTAAGGTATGTAACACTGATGTATTTGATGGCATCTGAATGATGTGTCTGAAGGGTACTCTACATACTGTGAACAATCCTTATGTGGTAGCAGTCCGTATCTATATGCATATGCAGATGTGCATAGGGCAAGGGACATACTGCAACTGTTAGTGAGGGCTGGACATATATATGTATTTGAAGGTTACTATGTGCACATATCTATGTAGGTTGTAGTGTGTGGCACTGAAAACAGTAAGCAGTGCAGGTATATGTCATGTGGTGGGTAAATGCTGTGGGACTGAGTTACAGCCAGTGAGGTCTGCTACGGCTATACGGCTTGAGGACACGAAATGCATTCTGCACAACACTGTGCAATATTATAACATAATTGTATGTCTCACAACTGTTCCATAATTGATATTCCCACCATGAAAGGTGGGCAGTATATGTGCATATATGTGCATGTATATGTACAGCAGTGGATGTTTACAAGTATGTGTGTGTGTATATATATATATATATATATATATATATATATATATATATATATATACATATATATATATATATATATATATATATATATATATATATATATATGTGTGTGTGTAACTCACACACACACATACATATATATATATATATATATATATAGATATATATATATATATATATATATATATATATATATATATATATATGTATATATATATATATATATATATATATATATATATATATATATATATATATATATATATATATATATATATATAGATATAGATATATATAGATATATACAGATGTATATGGATATATATATATATATATATATATATATATATATATATATATATATATAGATATATAGATATGTGTATATATATAGTGTATATAATTATATATATATATATATATATATATATATATATATATATATATATATATATATACATATATATATATATATATATATATATATATATATATATATATATATATATATATATATATATATAGTGAGAGAGGGAGACACAGGCTCAGACAAATTGCAACAAGTGCCTGCTGACCAAGTGACCAAGGCATGGACTGAACACCAGTGTTGATACTGCAGTGCCATACCCAATTCCAAAACACTTTATCCACTAATTACCAGATAGGTGGTTGTCTGACTAACAATGAAGGTGTCAGAAGGGAACATGGGACACAGGTGAACAGTCGCCTCCCCTTTGATATTCACAGTGCCACACTAGTCTTGTAATCTGTCTATGTGGTACGTGTCATCACAAGGGATTTGTCATGTACGGAAATATAGGTCAGTGTTCCCCTGTACTCATCACAATGCCCCATGTGGTATGTGCCTCACATGACAACTACAGCAAGTGGAAAGGCCACAGACATACCTCACAAAGGGTAATACTGCCCGGAAACACATACCCTCTGCAGACTGACTCACATAACCACAGTTACAGTGCGTTGCATACCGGCCACCCAGAGGTTACCTCTGCCGAACATACAGAGGTATGCTACACCCATAGCAGTCAGACAACCACCATGTCAGCACCTCGCAATCCCACCGGGCTACATGGCCTAGGTCCCTAATTCCCACAACCTCACTAAACAGCATATGCTGGAGGGATAGGCTCCTACTGGCAAATATGCCATACTCTGGAGTAAACCACCCAGCATGAACAAACAAGGCTCCTCAGTAGCAGATGTCATACATACCCCTGATGATTGTCTGGGGGATAAGTAACACACCCTGGGAATCACCTCTGTGTATCCGGTTGACAGAAGGAAGTGAAATCTAATTACATGTGTGTCAAAGGCCAGGGTAGCATGTGGCTAGCCTGCTGTAGGCCCCAAGGCCAATAGCGTATTACCTACTTATGACACAATGCACACAGACATGTACACAGTGCAATACCTGCTATGTGAGGTGGAATGAGTGTGACAGTGAATGTGTGCAAGGTCTGTAATGGTGTGATAGCTTAGTGTGAGGTTGTTTCTGTCATGGTTGTTTGTGTCCTAGGTGTGAGGCCAGAGTAAGATGTGTCAGTTATTGGGATGCAGACATAGTAGGATGGTATATGTTGTGACATAGTTCCTTGTGTATGACTGTGGTGTCCCATCATAGGCTGAAGCAATAGATGTATGCTCAGTAAGTGGTACTGCTGGTGAATCCAGCCGACATTTGAATCGTTGTACCACCTGAAGCTGTAGGCCTAAAAAGCACAGTATGATGTATGTTCACATTCCCTGGTAACACTGTCTTGTGTGTTTCCTGTAGTCTGCACAGATTACATACCTCAGGCATAGGTATCTGTAAGTAGGGACACACAGTACTGTAAGGTACACAGGAAATGCTCATCTGTGTCAGCATGCATTTGTGTGTTGTATGAATGTCTGATGTGTGTGTAATGATGCCTGTACCATGTCCGCAATCACATGTGTGATGCAGGATTTGCGTGTGTACCTAGCAACATGTATACTCTGTTACAGCAGTATGCCAGCTTGATTAACAACTGTGCACATATGTTAGGTAGGGGTATGGCATCAATGACTAGGGTGGGTTACTGGTTATACTGTAACTGTACTTAACATTCATTGCAATGGAAGACATATTTCTGCATGCATTAGCTTGATATGTACCCCCTGGCAAGGCTGTGCATTGGATCCCAAGCAGTGTACAAAGTACTGGTGTATACTGGTGTGTTATATGGAGTGTGGCAGGCACTGTCAGCCAGTTGTGGGCTGAGCACTGATATGTGGTATTGAATGTGTGTATTCTCTGACAGACAAACAGATGCTATATATGGCAGCTAACTGATATCTGTACTGTATAATGTTGTGTGCCACATGACTTGCTCACACATATCATTTACTTGTCTTCCAGGCTTATGGCTCATCACAGGAATCCCTCCTACACAGCCGCAGAGGAACACGAACTCCACCATAGCCTGGTTCACCACTATACCCTGCTGTTTTTCAGGGCCGGCCAGCACCAGCAGGAGCATACTACACTGTGGCAAGAACTTGTTTGTTGGGTAAATGACATAGGCATGCATAACCGGACATATGAGCAGGTATGCCATCTCTGCAGTGATTTAATTAGACATATCCGGCGGTGTGCGTCTGATATCCACAGACAACAGATTGCCACAGGTGGTGGGGTGGCCATACATTCCCCCTCACCAGAGTGGAGGAACTGCTGCTAAATGTGGTGGCTCCTGGCCTACAGCAGCAACAACATCACACATGTGTCGTCATGGAGGCCGGAGCCACCCAGCATGGTGACATGGAGCGTGCATGTAACATGCCCTAGCTGTAGACTACTGTTACCTGTATTGCTAGATTATGCATATATGAGATTTGTACTGTGTTTAGCAGTTCTGCTGCCTATTGTGTGCAATACTGATAATTTGAATAGTATCTGTACACCTATGCCTGTTGTTCTACTGTAGTTTAGCACACTCACAGTAGCAATGCCACAGTTGTGGCCACTGACAAACTGTGTCATATTCTTGCAGGTCCTTCTGGTGTGACAGCAGGGCAGACGAATCATGCTGGTGAGTGTGTTAACACTTTAAACTTGGTATTGAACTGTGCATGTCATAAGTGAGGTGTAGGGCATGTACACATAACACACCTACGCATAATGCATGCTGTGCATGTTTGCTGTGAGACATGAAACATCTCAGTAAAGTCAGTAGCTGCCTTAATCACATGCAATGCACAGAGCATCAGATACAAATGTGGCAACACTGTACCACACATTGGATAGGCATAGTTAACACACATGTACACAACATAACATGTTTGTCATATGCAGTACACCTCAACATGCTACACATAGTGTAACCGGACACCTGCTGCCAGGTCACACTTCATTATCCCACATGTCATCCACACCCCACACATAATATACTTGAGGGGTAGGGGCCTAGCATGGGGCTGTGCAACACTCCTCAACACATAACACAGTCATGTTAGGCAATGCACCCTATTGGGAACCTCACACACCCTTGTGCAACATGGCTGTGTAATTGTGAACTTAGCCACAGCACTGCGGTTCAGGTACAGCATGCTAGGCAGTGGTCTAGCACAATTTAGAGGCCTTGAGTGACCACATGATGCATGATGATGATGGCTAATGGTACTACACCCCATACCGTTACAATGGCCATGTCCAGAATTGGTATTCCATCACGTATACATCCACCACTCATCCCATGTGTGTATTTAGCATGCATGTGTTACACCTGTGTCCAAAATTATATTCTACAGACACAGACACTGCAATCAGACATGGAAATCCATGTGACACACAGATAACACATGCAGCCATGGTATGTATACCTGTGTGTGATGGTGCACAGGACATTGCAGAGCTTATAATACTTGCACAGAAATGTCGTGTCCTTGTACACATTGTGTTCCAGGGTGTAGGCAATCACTGAACATGTACACACATGCACCACAGCCATGTACACTGTCATTAACTATGGTTGTCTTCACTCACACTGCATGGACTTGATCAACACTTATTCTGCATGCTGACACATGTGACGTGACTGTTTGCCTTGTGATACTGTCACCCACCTTCAACCAGTATTGAGTATGATTTGGATTTCTGTTATGTGTGTGTATCTGCTGTAGTGAGAAGTGTGCATGTGTTCCTGTGTTCCTGTGTGCATGTGTTCCTGTGTTCCTGTGTGCATGTGTGCATGTGTGCATGTGTTCCTGTGTGCATGTGTGCATGTGTGCATGTGTTCATGTGTGCATGTGTGCATGTGCAGACCGTAACGTGTTTTTCCTGTCTTCCTCTCACAGGTGCTGAGATAGGAGTTGCCGAAAGCAACAGGTGACCTGAAGCCACTGCCACGGATAGTGGTGATGATGACACATGTACTTTGGCACAGGGAGATTTGACTGGGTCTGTCTTTGGTCTGCCAATCAACAGTACACAACATTCAACCCCTAATATGTGCACACTCATACTGCCATTACATCCCTCACCACCAATGGCCATAGGGGATGGACAGCATACAGTTGGCATTGACCAGGAGAGTGTGGTACCCATGGCACTTGCATCCCCTCTCAGCAGCCATAGCCGTAGACCTGAATGGTACCACATAGGCTGAGGTCCAGGGGTTCTCGGGGGAGCACCACTGGAGGTATTGCCCCTGGCAGGCATGCCCTCACAGGTCTTACGACGACCACTATTTTCTGGGCTGCAATGCAGGCTCAGGCACATATGGAACGGTACACCAGGCAGGGACTTAAAACGCAGAGGGCACATTACACTGCTATCAATGACAGCATCCGTGACCTTGCCGGTGCCATCCATACGTACACCAAGGTCATTGATAGATGTAGGGGGGAGACAATAGATGCCCTCCACAACATGCCTTCCTCGGGCCAGGACTGTGCGGAAATGTTGCGACGCATGCCAGCAACAGCAACAGCTGGCAGTGGTCGTGGACGGCCCATAGTTCACATCCGCTCCCGTAGTGGCAGTACCAGCCCTGGGGCTGGCCTGGCCATTGTCCATCCCAGTAGACCACGTGCACATGGCTCTGGCCAGTCCTAGCAGGGACATGGGTCCAGTCATCATATCTCTGCCTCTGATGACAGTACCCAGTCAGGGTTGGTACCCAATACTGTCCATAGCACCCCTGCCAGGCACAGGTACTGTGTCCGTGGCCAGAGACAGTGATCTGTATAGCCAAGCAGGTACAGTCTGTGGCTGTCCCACAAACTACCGTATATGGCAGCCACATGGTGGAGCTGTGTGCATGCAGACACACACACACATTAAGCAAACAACTAGAGCTCACACATGCACACACACATTACATCAACATTGGCCTATGCTGTACTGTTGTCCCTCTCTCACACACACACACACACACACACACACACACACACACACACACACACACACACACACACACACACACACACACACACACACACAGACATGTTGATTGGATGGGTCAATGTCAGGCTCTGGCAAACAACAAAACACCCTGTGCATATGATGATACCTGTGCCGCCTCCTGTCATCTGCATTATCGACGGAGGGACAGGCTAACATGGTGCTGATGCACAGGGTGACACTATAGCAGTGTAGCAATAATAGCAAGTTGTCAACAAGGAAGTGTAACTACATCCTTGTAGGTATATCTGAGCAGACAGGTAAAACAACAGAAGAATCCACAACTTCAGAAACAAATTTATTCTCTGTCTCTGACGTCTCGGCCGTAGCCTTCAAGGAGTATAAACCTTACAAATACCAGAACTAAAGTTATACAGATTCACAAAACAATTATGCAATAAATCAATTAAATATAACTTAGTTAAATTCATTACATCAAATCAATACTCTCCAATTAAAGTCTTCATTAAGACCATGGGGATGTAGTGTATTAAATTTCAAAATATATACAGCTTCTTTATATAATAAAATTTGTTTAATATTAACACTGACATGACAAGAATGATATATTTGCTCTAAAACAGTACCTTGTAACCCCTCAGTTTTGCTCTGGTGGAATTTTTTGAAATGCATAGCCACATAACTTTCTTCCTTATTATTAATAATGTCCCTGGCATGCTCCAAAAGCCTAACCTTAAAAGCCCTTTTGGTCTCTCCAATATAACATTTATCACAAGGGCATTTAAGTGCATATATCACCCCTTCAGAATTGCAATTAAAACCATTGTGTGTTTTAAAACAAACATTATTGATATAAGAAAAATGAGAAACTATAAAATTACAGGCTTTGCATTTGTCACATCTAGAAGTACCCTTCATAGATAGGCTGTGCTGTACACTAACTACAGGCATAGTAAACTTACTTTTTACTAAAAAATCTTTAATATTTTTCCCTCTTCTATAGGAAAATTTGAGATGTGCATTCAACCATGAAGACACACTACTTAAAAAACTAAAATATTTCCAAAAATGGTTAATCACTTTAACCAATTCACCACTAAAACAACCAAAAGTTGTAACAAAATACAATACATCCTTCTGTCTATTATTCATATCATTATACTTTACTAAATTTCTATTAAACAAATTATTAGTAACTTTTTTGCACCTATATCCAAAAAAATGTTTATAACTATTTGTTATTATTTCATCACTATAGCCCCTTTGGTGAAACATTTCCATTAATAAACTAAGATCCTTTTTAAACACAATCTCATTATTGCATAATCTAGACATTCTTACCATTTCTCCATATGGTAGACCTTCTATTTTATGGGGAGGGTGACAACTAGTGCCATGTACATATTGTGTACCTCCTTCAAACTTCCTATTAACTGATGTCACTAGTTCTTTACCATTAACAATATTCAACACAATAAAAATCTTTTAAACAACAAT
>NC_056744.1:1365425225-1365459933 GCF_019279795.1 Protopterus annectens | reverse complement strand
TTCTTTGCATATGGCGACATGTTACCTTAAACTCCCTGTTCTTTCCTTTCTGGTTTCTACAGCAGATGTTAGCCTTGTTATTTTTCTTTGCATACGGCGACATGTTACCTTAAACTCCCTGTTCTTTCCTTTCTGTTTTCTACAAGCAGATGTTAGCCTTGTTATTTTTCTTTGCACACGGCGACATAGTTACCTTAAACTCCCTGTTCTTTCCCTTCTGTTTTCTACAAGCAGATGTTTGCCTTGTTATTTTTCTTTGCATACGGCGACATAAGTTACCTTACACCCCTTGTTCTTTCCTTTCTGTTTTCTACAAGCAGATGTTAGCCATGTTATTTTTCTTTGCATACTGCGACATAAGTTCCCTTAAACTCCCTGTTCTTTCCCTTCTGTTTTCTACAAGCAGATGTTAGCCTTGTTATTTTTCTTTGCATACGGTGACATAAGTTACCTTAAACTCCCTGTTCTTTCCCTTCTGTTTTCTACAAGCAGATGTTAGCCTTGTTATTTTTCTTTGCATACGGCGACATGTTACCTTAAACTCCCTGTTCTTTCCCTTCTGTTTTCTACAAGCAGATGTTAGCCTTGTTATTTTTCTTTGCATACGGCGACATGTTACCTTAAACTCCCTGTTCTTTCCTTTCTGGTTTCTACAGCAGATGTTAGCCTTGTTATTTTTCTTTGCATACGGCGACATAAGTTACCTTAAACTCCCTGTTCTTTCCCTTCTGTTTTCTACAAGCAGATGTTAGCCTTATTATTTTTTTTTGCATACGGCGACATAGTTACCTTAAACTCCCTGTTGTTTCCTTTCTGGTTTCTACAAGCAGATGTTAGCCTTGTTATTTTTCTTTGCATACGGCGACATAAGTTACCTTAAACTCCCTGTTCTTTCCTATCTGGTTTCTACAAGCAGATGTTAGCCTTGTTATTTTTCTTTGCATACGGCGACATGTTACCTTAAACTCCCTGTTCTTTCCTTTCTGTTTTCTACAAGCAGATGTTAGCCTTGTTATTTTTCTTTGCATACGGCGACATAAGTTCCCTTAAACTCCCTGTTCTTTCCCTTCTGTTTTCTACAAGCAGATGTTAGCCTTATTATTTTTCTTTGCATACGGCAACATAAGTTCCCTTAAACTCCCTGTTCTTTCTTTTCTGTTTTTTTCAAGCGGATGTTATCCTTGTTATTTTTCTTTGCATTTGGCGACATAGTTACCTTAAACTCCCTGTGCTGCTCATTCTTTTCCTATTTTATAAAATGCTAACACCCCACCCCACTTTCTCTAAAGATGACTCACTTACCCTCTCAGCTTACTTTTGTAGTGTCTCCTTCATCACTTTTGAATTTTCCTTTCTCCACTGCAGATGGTTTCCCCTTTGCACCTCCTTTTAATCATTCCCCGTTTTTCTTTTCATGTACCTTTTACCATCACTGTTTTTCCCATGTACCTACAGAAATTCTGAGTGTCACACTTGTTTCCCGGAAATCTGGCTTCAGTTTTCTATAGCTTGTTTCCATAGATTATCATATCTACCAAAGTTCCATGAATGTATGCTTCGTACTGGGAATGTTCACCACTACACCTCTAATTCTCATCACCATGTCCTTTTTATCCATGTTTTTGGTGTTGGAAACCAGCTCTTCAGGATTTGCATCTGCTTGGTCCCATTTATTATGCCATTTTCCTATTCCACTTGTTTATCCTTCCATGTTATAATCTTTGTATCTTTGTATCCTTAATCTACTTCTGCAATGATTTAGTTTCAGCTTTCTTTTTTTTCTTTTTTTCCTAATTATTATTAGTTTTTATTAAGTGGACTGCACCACCTTTTCTCCAAAAGGCACCACTTTTAGCACTAAAATTTGAGTCCAAAAAGTAAAATTTGAAAATTATGATGTCAGCGCAAATGATCTAATAGACCTAATTAAGGGCAATCGCTTTAGTGAAGCAGTGCATAAGGGTGAAAGAAATTATTCAAAAATTCAGCTTTATTTTTCTGCAGTGTCAGTTCCCTGATTCTCCCTTTCCTACAAGGAAATTCTGGACATTCTGTGAAAATCTTCTCAGTTGAGAGCTATGGTATGTGACACTGTAATACCTGGCTACCGGTATTCAACTGATAATAATTCTTACAAATTTACCAGACAGTGCAAGGTACGAGGCAAAATCGGGGACCTTCTGCAAAGTTATGGACAGCTGAAAGGTATCCAATGCACTCAGTCTTGACAACAAATTTGGTTGAGTCCAACCAGCCCAACAGCGGATAAAGAAGTATTTTCAATAACACCACAGCCATGCGAAACTACCAGTCAATGAAATATATTCCACACAATAAGACATGACTGTTTAGATTATATTTTAGTAGTTTACCAGGAGTGTGGTGCTATTGAAAATATTTCTTTCTCAGTTGTTGGGCTGGTTAGACTTCAGAGAGTGTATTTTCTTTTCATTGCTTGATTACAGTTAAGAGGTAAAACAAGACAAGTAGACAAACACACATTCACCACCTTACTACCTACTCCAGCAGAAAAAAAAAGACCTACAACATAATGATCTGACAGAGCCACAATAAATGTAAATAAATGTATGCATGCGCTGTGCAGAACCCTTGCAGGATTTACATTTTCTTATAGTCAACAGCAAAGCTTTAGATAGCTACAGATATTGCTTTCATTTTCTGTTACGTGTCATTTTTTTTTCTTTATGCAGTCTTTATTGTGATCATCTTTACTAACACATGCAATGGAAAAGGAATGGAATACAATATCTGTAGCTAGCAGAAGCTTTGCTGTGGAATATAAGAAGTGAAAATGTAAATCGTGCACCAGTCTTGCACAACACATAATTGGCACGCACTGACTCAAAATGTAAAATTATGTGTGCTGGCAGTTAGGGACTGAGTGTAATTGTCTTGCATACAGCAACATTTAAAAAATATATAGTTTGAAAACATCTTCTTTCAGATTTTCCCAGTTAGAGGTCACCACAGCTGATCACATTGTCTGCTCATGATTGGCAGTGGAGTTTTATGGTGTTGAGTTGCCAGCCTGGCACCTAACCTTCCACAGAAGGAACACACACTCACACCTAGGGCCAATTTAGAGTATCCAATCTACCTGCAGCATGTCTTTGGGATGTGGGAGGAAACCGGAGCACCTGGAGGAAACCCATGCGACCACAGAAAAGACATACAGACTCCGCACAGAAGGCACCCCAGCTGAGGATCAAACCGGAGAACCTCTTGCTGGGAGGCAGCAATGCTAACCACTGCACCACTGTGGCCATCCATATAGTTTGAAAATATATATGTATAAATTGCCCTATGCAATGCCCTACAACAAGATTACTGGTCTAAAGGAGCAGAAAATGCCATTTTGTGAAGATGCTTGCTGTTCCTGTGTCAGCTGCATTTTGTTAACCGCATCTAGCTACTAGCAAATAATACACTTTTGCACAACATTCGAAGATATTGCCTAATGTAGTGATTACCTCAAAAAACAACACAGAAACAAGTACGGAGCACCATGTGAAGCAGGGAACTGATGTGATGAGTGTCTTATTCCAGGGGAAAGAAAATCATGACTGGAATACAGGTTTGCACTAATTTTTTTAAAGAAACTCAATGTCATGGGTGGGATTGTTAGAATGTCATTACTGATGTCACAACAGGGAGGTGATTTGCTAAGTGAGTGCCTTGAGCTTCAGTCTGAGGCAGCAATGTGATTTTAGTAGCAGCAGTGTCCCTTTAAGTTATCATGTGAACTACAAACCCTCCAGAAAGAAGTCTCCCTAGTAAATGCTTGCTGTACTTAAAATTGGCTCAAACTAAATGTTAACAAGTGTGGTATAATCACTTTTGGTAGATATCCCCTCCCGCTATCATACTGTCTACAGACCAAAAAGGAGTCTCAAAAAGAAGATACACTCCATGGAAGCGACCTTCACTGTGGAGAGTATTGACATCTGTGCAGTTACAGACACATGGTTTAAAGCCGTGGAAGGCAACCCTACAATGCAAGGTTATAATGCCTTTCACATATTTAGACCAGCTACCACACAAAAAGGGGCAGAGGGGGTGTGTATTTTTCTACAAAAAAAGTAAGCACACCTCAAAACTGGTCAAACAATATGACACACAAGCTACTCCATGTCTAAATACCCTTAGGTACCATGTCATATCCTTACTAGCTATAGGTCCCCATATATGACTCAGGATAGCCATGCCATGTACTTGAATGTGCTGGAGTCACTCACAATTCAGCCCAACACCATATTAATGGGTGATCTCACCTGTCCCACCATAAACTGGGATGCATATGCAACCACTATTATGCAGGCTGAAAAATTCATGGATTTTGTCAAAAGCAAACACCCTGGACCAGCTAGTCTGCACCCCCACTAAAGCTGCAAATATTCTGGATCTGGTACTCATAAATATGAGGGAATGTTGTACCCCCTCCCCATGTGTAATGTCCTCACTGGTCAGTGGAGATCACAAAGTAGTCATCCTTGAAATAAATATAAAGCACGAACTCCCAGCAAACCCAGAACCTTTAAGAACTTTTCCAAGTCTAACTACCTTTTATTAAGTGATCATCATATTCTTTCGGCTGTTCCCAATAGGGGTCACCACAGTGGATCATCTGTTTCCATTTCTTCCTGTCCTCTGCATCATGCTCTTTCACACCAACCACCTGCATGTCCTCTCTTACCACATGCATAAACCTCATCTTAGGCCTTCCTCTTTTCCTCTTACCTGGCAGCTCCATCCTTAGCATCCTTTTCCCAATATACCCTGCATCCCTCCTCAGCACATCTCCAAACCAACGCAATCTCGCCTCTCTTGCTTTGTCTCCAAACTGTCCAACCTGAGCTGACCCTCTAATATACTGATTTCTAATCCTGTCCATCCTAGTCACACCCAGTGCAAATCTTAACATCTTTAACTCTGCCACATCCAGCTCTGACTCCTGCCTTTTCGACAATGCTACCGTCTCCAACCCATATAACATAGCTGGTCTCACTACCCTCTTGTAGACGACATAGCTAAATTCAAAGCCCCCCCCAAACTCAGAGAACATGTGGCCTATGCAGAGTTGTTTACAGAAACCTTGTACAAGCATGTAAATAACAGTATTAAAACAGCAGTACCCTTCTGAATAATAAACTTAGGACAATCCAGAAACAAGATCCCTTAGTGGACCCCCCCCCCCAATAAAAATAGTCTGTACAACAAAATAAAGAAAATCCTCTTCAAGTATAGAAAAGGCTATGCCCAAAAGACAACAAAAAAAAAAAACTCACATATCAGTCTTAACAAGCAACTCAGGGGACTAATTGAGTCCACCAAAGCCAACTGTGAGGCAAAACAGCCTCCCAGGCTAAGGATACCATAAATCATTTTTCAGTTATGTATGCAATCTTAAAGGGAACACCCAACAGTGTACTGAAGTAATGGGAAAGAGAACTCCCTAAAGTGAACTGAGGGATATAGCAAATTTGCTGGCTAATGTATTTAGCTTCAATTTAAACACTGTATCACCCCCATTTAGCCTCAAGGAAATATTCTCTACCATTTCTCCCTAACTATCACTAAAGAACACGTCCTCATTACACTCTACAGAGCTATAAACTCTGCATCAATGTGTCCTGCTAATATCACAGGATGCCCCCTAAATAGCTTGAAACATAAACTGTCAGACTCACTACAATCTATATTCATCCACAGCCTACAGACTGGCTTCATTCCTATGGAAAGGAAGACTGCAATGAACATCCCTCTACACAAAATTGGGCCATCAACTGACCCAAGGAATTATAGTTCCATAAGTTTGACTAGCCTTATATGTAATGCCATGGAAAGAATTAGTGTGGAACTCATAAGCATAGACATAGGAAATCTTCAAACACTGGACCCATCCTAGTCTGGTTTCGTCAAGGGCACGTCATGCCTACTAAACCTTGCGGGTGTCTTTGAGAAGGTCACTATAGCCATGGATGAGTGGAAAACCATGCATACTGCCTATCTTGATCTGGCAAAGGAAACTGACACAATACCTCACTCAGGTATCATAGACAAACTTACCAATTTAGGCATTAGTCTGTATGACATCACATGGATAGCCAAATGAATAAAGGATAGGACACATGAAGTTAGGATGGGGGAATCCACCTCCACCAAGAGGCCTGTTATCAGTAATATCCCACAGGGCTTGGTATTGAGACTTCTCCTCTTTAGAATATACTTATCTAAAGTCAAGGCAAATGTAGAGGGTCTTTGGCTGACCAAATTTGTTAATAAATGCAAACTGTGTGCAATCACTGAATCCCCAAAAGATGTAGATATTCTCTTGGACGGTCTGAAACAGACAAATAACTGGTGCCAGAACCATAGCCTAAATCTCAAAGCAAAACAATCCATAATTAAACCCTTTGGGAAGACAACCACCCCTGCAAATTACAACATTAGTAACAATTCTGTAAGAGTAGGCTCAGTGGTAGGGAACTTGTGAATTCAGGTGGACAGTAACCTAAACTTTGATCACCATGTGTCCATGGTAGTGAGAAAATCCTTCTACATGGCAACTTATAAGTAAGGGCATGTCATCCAGATCTAAGGAGATCATAATCAGACTATAATCACCCTTCATTAGACCAATAATCAAGTACAATGCACCCTTCGGCATGTACCTGACAAAACGTTTGCAACAACTGGAATGGACACAGTGGTTTCTCACTAAAGGAATACAGGGTGTAAATAACATGTCCTATGCGGGCAGCCTATAATCCCTATCCTTGTACTTGGTCTCATACTGAGGGTGATCTATGCCTAGCCAACAAGGCATTCTCCGATGCAGCCCTGATGGCTCTGCTACACATTTGCAAAACAGACAGCACTAGAATTACCCAGTCTAAGGATCTAAAACTCCTCTGTGACATAAACAAAATATGTTGGAGGGACACATATGTGTCTCTGAGATTATCCCTTCTCTGTAATGGAATTCCCAATCATGTGAAACAGAACTCTTCCTTAAGCCTGTTCAAACACAATTTGCACCAATGGATGGGAAATCGAAATTCACCCTTGCTGAGTTGCCTGTGGCTTTTATGGACAGGGCAGCTTTAAAATAACCAAAGGTACAGGGATATACAAAAGCCATTCTATCTGTGGTAATGATCATTGGGAAAAATGGAGCACAAATGGAATGACTAGGCTTTAAAAGGCTCTAGGGTTGTTAGCTTAGTAGCCTGATAAACAAACAAATAAATGCATAATAAAAATAAACAAACATCCTATTAAAATGTGCTAAGGGCATAGATACTTCTGTTGCTAGCTTCCTCTTTTTTACCATCATGTGACAAAGGTTATTAAGAAATCCATGTAGTCCAGCTAATTGCCAAAGGAATATCCTCAAGGTCTAAAGAGGTAATCACTCCCTTATAGTTGGCATTGATCAGGTCAGTTATCAGGTACAATGCCTGCTTGGGGGTGTCTCTCACTAAACATACCAATCAATTAGAAAGACCCTAATATTTTTTAACCAAAAATATCACAGCTCCTGAGCTATCAAGAGAGGCTGGAAACACCATTCCTTTATTTATTAATTGACATTTGTTTACAGGGAAAGTCCGACTGGGCCATAAAGTGCCCATTTTTATTAGCAGCCTAGCGAGAAATGCTCCATAATCAAAATCCTTCAAAAACCAATTACAGATATTTTAAATTGCAAAGTATCATGTTACACTACAAAACACAGGAATGAAAAAATGTTGTAATGAGAAAAACACAGAACATATGTTTCTTAGTAGAGTACAATGAAAAACAATGACATGAGTTGGGGAAAATATGTGAGAAAAAACATATTAGTCATATTATTAGTTACATAAGTTGCAACAAATGGCCTGTTGTGAATATTTGGAAACTACTGCAAAAGCTACCACTTTTCCCATCAAAACAATCATAGACAGGTCAGTCACCAGCTATGAGAAAAACTGCCGCCATAGTTCTCCTTCACAAAGGTGTGTCTCAGATGCTATGTCATTTCCATGGCACGTGCATACTAGATTACTGCAGGGTGTGTTATTTCATTTGTTATTTACCATCTTCATAAATAAAATGCCCTGTCTAAATGATTCAACATATGCCATTGAATATGTTGATAATGGCAAAGCAATTGTTTCTGCCCCAAACATCCTTGAACTAACTAAAGTGCAAATGGTGAAGTAATCATCATCCTGAGCTAGTTACTTCTACCAATCTTCTTGGTGTCACTACTGATATTCAGCCAAAATGTGATCTCAATATTAACAAGTTAGTTCAGAAGGTCAGGTCAAAACCTAAGCCTCCTTTATAGTGCAGAGGACTTTCTCTTGCAACTCTGGGGATCTTATGGTGAATGCCTGTCTCCTGTCATGTATAGTGTACGTTTTCTGCTTCACCAATTTGGAGTTTGTAGCATTAACAACACTCAGTGAAATATAAAACACAATAGCTAAATTTGTTATTGATCAAAACCCTTCATTACTCCTGCCTTCTAACCCAATGACTCTGAATGTTGAAAACTGTATCAACGCAATCCAAATGTGCTTGACCAGCAGAGGCTTTATCTCCCTGACTTATGCCTATCTCCAGAAATATTTCCTTTGAAGACCATCCTGTACTCGCAGTCTAAAGTCAAAATATCTGGTCATTGTCCCCAAGACTTACTTCAAGCTGCTTTGTTGCTTCTTATACTTCTCTTGTTTCTGTTATTTTCCATCTCTGGAGCAAGCTACCTATTAACTTTTAATTGCCTCACACAAAATATTATCTAAGAGAAGAGCTAAGACAATTCCTCACCAACAACTGCTTATGCATCTGCTATTCCTACTAATTCCAGATATACCACTGACCTTACTAGTCTATTTACCCTTTGCATGCCCCTTCTTTGAGTGCTCTTCTTAGCTAGTTACCTCTTCGTTTAGTTCTTCTCCTCTAATCCCTATAGTTCTCAGTAACCATTTTGGTTTTATCCTAATTAACCTTTTTCATTGTTACATACATCCCCTTAATCCCATTCGGATATGCTTATTCACACATCTATTTTATATAATATTCACCCTCCTGCCTGCAGACTTCTCCCCTTCCTTTATTTACTCCAAATTTCAGGTTTTTACTCACTGTCACCATACTTCACCCATATCAATAGCCTCCCATGGTGTTCACTTCTGATACTCTTTCCCATCTCACATCCCTTCTACTAAAGCTCCTCATCTACCTCATCAAGGGCACTTCTTCTACCATTTATATTTACCTTTTGTAACTATCCTGTTAGTTTCTTGAGGTTAGTTTTAATCAGAGTTTGTGTGCCTGCACTTCCTCATATAATCTATTCTCTGCTTTGTGCATTAATTCTATGTAGAAATCTACCTCTAGATGCTGTACGTGTGACGATTAAATTGCTGTATAGTACTGCTGATCTAGCTGCATTGAATTAATCTGTATTGCTATGTGTGGTATAAAGTATTTTAGGTATTCTTTATGTTTACCACACTAGTCACAGTGACTTTTTTTGTTTTCAGTAAGTTTGCATATGTTAAATGGGCCTTCTCTACATTACTTGGCCCCTACTAAAAATGGATCATGAACACTTGGAATTATCCAGATGACAAAGAGACAAACACAAACATACAAACAAACAAAAAACAAACAAATAAAACTGTTATCATAAAGATCTTTTACACTTTCCCATTATGTAGGAGCAACACACAAGAAAACAAATTGTTGCCTTGCCATATTCCTGGTAGCAAGTGAACTCTTGGCATATATTCTGAGATCCTCAGACCAGTTGCTGAAATCAGGACACCCCCATTCAGTAGTGATTGTCTTATAGTCACAGTGCAGCCTGCTGCTGATACTCCAGTTCTGGTGACTGTTCTAGAAATGTGCTATACATTGTTGACATTAAAAGTAAGGAGAGCAAAATAAAATTATTCCAGTTTAACCAGAAGGCACATCAGTTAAAAGCAGTGAAATTGAAGTTACAACCCAGATGGTGTTCCTCCAATCCCAAAATTTGGGCAGTAGGTTACAGCTATACTGACCTTGACTTTAAACCTGTCTGTGATTGTCTTTTTTGTACAAGTGCTGTCCTGTCAGGAACTGAGGCTCTCATGGCAGGGGCAGAATGTCAGCCATTAAAGTGATGTTTTATATAAAGCTATATTATACTTTAGTTGCATACATACATGCCCTCCTTATTGCAAATGAGACCTAAAAACTTAGAAGTTGCATAAACAATTCATATAGAGCAGCCATAGGTGTAAGTTAAAAGAAATTACATCTTAGCCAATACAACACGGGTAAGTACGGGCTAGCAGACAGAGCAGTGATGGGCACACTAATTTGTTACAGAGGTAATTCTTTTTTGCTAATGGACATGACTAAAAGGGGGTAACAGAGGCAGAAATTCTAGGCACCATATATGTCAAAGTATCGGGTGATATAAATCTACCATTCCAGTCAATGCAAAATGTTTGTATACATTGTCAATTGTCAATAACTTGAAATGTCTGTAGAGAGTTTATCCCACTTTTACCTCATGTAACATAGAGATTCTACTATCTGGACACTCTAAGTAAAATATTGTAGGGCATGTAGTGGCTAAAGTGGATGGGTAATGGATTCCAGTATGCCCCCACCAAGTAATCTACTAAAGCAAATGGTATGAAAATTTTTGTTTCTGCCAGTAACCTTCATGAGAGGTATGGTCTTCCTTGTAAAGTTTCCTGAATTTACCTCCATTTGTACCATGTTTTTATTCTCTCTTGTCTGCATCACATTATCAAACATTTTTATAAAGAGTCTATTGGCCCCACATTCACTTTACATCCAATGCCAGTGACCTAGGGACCTCTATAACCACAAATATCTACTCACATTTTTGCACACCATAATAAGGAGATGGCAGATAGCTACCTACTATAGAAAACAGAAATATTGTAATACAATAAACATTAATAAAATAAACAATTTATAGTTTTCACATACATGCTTCATCAGGTCAAAATTCTTAACAAAACATTCAGACTCTCATTTAAAAACAAACATATGCATCACATGACATCATCCTTTACATATCATTGGTACATCTATGAAACAGAGTCATTCCAGTGTTTAAAATAACAGTTAAATAATTCCATGATAAAATACCTTATAACAAAAGATGAAAATCATCTAATAAACATTTAATGAAATGTAATCATTCATTTAATGTAATAATTTCTCTTTTAATACAGGTTTAATACTAACTTTGTCATTTGATGTTGTTGAGATAATATACCAAAGGCAATGAAGAGGTCAAGGAACATGATGCAGTCTTATTTAATTCATGTAAAACCAGCATAGCATGGCTTTCTGAGATCTATATTATGGACATAATCCACACACTGGGTTTGACACAGTAAGTCATTGTCAAGGAGGTTGATTTGAATGAGGATACATTTTTTTCTAAGAGTTTAGATAATAGGATGGAGTATAGATATGGGCTTGTAGTTAGACAGCTCAGCAAAGTTCCCACCTTTACACAAAAGAATAATATAGGATTTGTTTAGAGAAATAGAATATATGCTTCACTAATGGATTGGTTGATCAGTATGGACATGGATAGGCTAATGTTTCTGACCTATTTTGATACATCCATCTGAAAGACTGTTATCTGCCATTGTGATTGGTTTAAGTTTGGGTAATTGTTTTTTGATGGTGGTGGCAGAAATATTTTTGAGAGACAAGCAATTTGTGTTCATAGATATATTAGTGGGTGTTCTATGGCTACATTTTTCTTGTAGGGAGAAAGAGGTGGAAGCATTATGTAGGCAGAGGATTTAGCTGTGCTTTTCTGCTTAGTTGTCATTGTATTTATAGTGGCTCAGAATTATTTAGGCTTGTTTAGATGTGCTTTTTGAAGATTTTTGTAATAATTGTTTTTGTCTGTAAATACTTCAGTCTTAGTGAGGTGCGTCTGTTGTCCATGTTTAATAGACAATGTGGATTTTGTTTTTCTGCAACATTTGTGTGGCTCTATCCCTATTTTTCAGTAAATATTTAGTTTCATGAATTAGACATGGGGTTATTTTAGCGTTTACTCTCTTTCTGCTCAGGGTGCTTGGTGGTTATAAAAGTTGAGGACACTGATGTTAAAGTATTCCTCTGTTGCAGCTACAGGTATGGTTCTGAGATGCCCAATTGGAATGCTTTAGACTACCAACAAAGGTCTTTGTTTTAAACACAGATAAGTTCCTCACTGCATTGAACATATACTCCTGAGGGGCTTATGATAGTTCCTGATGTAGGATCATTGGATCATAGGAAGCTACTAGGCTATTAGCTCTGAGGCCCTTATAAGCCTAGCCAAGAGTTTAGCCCATGCATAAACAAATCAGGACTCGATGCCCCTGTCCAGCAGGGACACGGGTGGAATCCCAGGGATGTATTTTCGATTATAAGATCATAGGAAGTTACTAGGCTATTGGGCCTGAGGCCCTTATAAGCCTACCCAAGAGTTTAGCCCATGCATAGTCAAATCAGCACCCAATGTCCCTGTCCTGCAGGGACATGGGTGGAATCCCAGGGATGTATATTTTTATTATAGGATCATAGGAAATTACTAGGCTATTGGCCCCGAGGCCCTTATAAACCTAGTCAAGTAGACTGAATGATGGTCACTTAGGGTGCCAGGGAAGCTTCTTGCTTTTTATATTTTTTTCTCATTTGGTAGTTAATATGCAGTTTAGTGTACTTGCCATTTCTGCTGGTTTTGTCATATTTTTTGAGCTCTTTAATCAGTTTAGACAATGTGACTAGATTAATATTTAGTTCACATGTATTAGCTGATGAGGTGGAACAGTCTATGTTAAGGTCCCGAGGAATTATTATTCTTTGCATAAAGGTATGACTGTCTTCATAAGGGAAAATAGTTTCTACTATGTGATCTTAATTATTGCACCACTGACTCAAAAAAATCTATACTGTCTGACAGTAACTAGTTGTAAAAACTATCAGACTATATAAACATTATTGAACAGATGGAAAAAATACAAAGAAGGGACAAAAACATATTAGGTATCACCCTGACAGACATTCCTGCCAACTATTGTAAACTAATCATCACAACTCTACATTCCTGTCTGACCACAATATCATGATGTTCCCAATACATATATCATGATGTTCCCAATACATAACCATACCAAATCTAATAAACAATGATAAACAAAGTAAAAATTCCCAAACTCAGAAAAAAGAAAATAAACGGAAGCTAAACAAATAACGCCAGTCAGATGGATGCAATTCTTTTACTCAGTTAGCGCTTTCATGCAAGACACTGCTTGCACTTCTTCAGACAAAGTAAAAATGAAACACTTTACATTTTTATAATACTAAGTGCTTAGACCAAACCCACAGTTAATTAAATAATTAATTGGTTTACCCAATTAAGTCAACAATGCAGCAACCTTTTTTACATTTCATTTCTGTTAATAATATGCAGTTTATTTGGTTGTATATTTAGAAATGGATTTGGTCTTGGACATTACATATTTCAATACATAATATATATAATACATATACAATTAATTTATTTTAAATTTTATTTAAGATAAACAATAATTTTAAATGAATTATATTTTATAGTATATGTTAACTATTTGGTTTGGTTAGTGGTTGTTTGTGATGAATTTTTACACGAACATTTTTGTATGTATGTTACTTTTATAAGTCAAGATTTGTATGGTTGCTGCATTGTTGACTTAATTGGGTAAACCAATTAATTATTTAATTAACTGTGGGTTTGGTCTAAGCACTTAGTATTATAAAAATGTAAAGTGTTTCATTTTTACTTTGTCTGAAGAAGTGCAAGCAGTGTCTTGCATGAAAGCGCTAACTGAGTAAAAGAATTGCATCCATCTGACTGGCGTTATTTGTTTAGCTTCCATTTATTTTCTTTTTTCTAATAAACAATGATGCCATTTTAAAGGATTTTTCAAATGGCAGGAGTGTTGATCTGAATTGCATCAGTCTGATGGGACCACACATCATTTATGTGTGTGTATGTGTATATATATATATATATATATATATATATATATATATATATATATATATATATATATATATATATATATATATATATATATATATATATATATATATATATATATATATATATATATATATATATATATATATATATATATATATATATATATATATATATGTGTGTGTGTGTGTGTGTGTGTGTGTGTGTGTGTGTGTGTGTGTGTGTGTGTGTGTGTGTGTGTGTGTGTGTGTGTGTGTGTGTGTGTGTGTGTGTTTAGGTATTTATTTATTTATTCCATTTGTTTACCATGAAAGTCTGACTGGGCAAATAAGCCTGTTTTCAAGGTACACCTAAGGAGAAAAGCTCCACAAGAAATCATAACATGCATACACATCATACAGAATCGTACTGCTATCTTGCAGGGTGCCTACACTTGACATATAGATCAAGAAAGGATCAATTACTATTTGCTTATAATACCACCCTTCTGACCTGAACACAAGAAGACACACTGCCTCTATAAAAATTAATATCAACTGGATCATTAAATGTTACAAAAATCATATCTCAAAGACTTTCATTGCAATGGAATAAACCATCACTCATTTAAACTCACCCCTTCACAATATATATATATATATATATATATATATATATATATATATATATATATATATATATATATGTATATATATATAGCTTTCAGCCTAGGACAAAGGACATGACACTCAATGATAGCCAATAGACCTTGCCCTTCCTCACCAAATCTATAAACTTATGAAACTTTGAAATTTGCTGCCACTCAGGCTTTCTTCGACATCTGTTGTCCTTACAAAGGTGTTTCCCTTAATGTCTGAAGTAGTGTAGGAGAAATATCCCCACATGGTCTGGCTGTTGGTAGCTCCATACAGAAATTCATTATGAACATCCCTGCAGTGTGGAATACTATGGTTGCAGTTCATAAGAGGTCACCATAAATTAGTTAATGCTATATCAGACTCCAGTGCCACTCATTCCTGGCTTTGTAATGTGTCCAGGAGGCCATAGCCTTGACTGAATGGATAGAGAAACAATGCTGGAATCAGGCTTGTATGCTGATGTGGCTTCTGCAGTTAGTGACTGCAAAAATTTTCATGATGCCAGTTGCATTTCTGAGGATGTGATATTGCAGTGGAATGTCATTTGGGCATGGCCTTAGAGTCACCTTGTGCTAATGGACTATTGTTTACTGCTCAGCCATTGTCATTAATGACTGGGGTAGCAGCAATCTACATCAGGCTTCTGGTGGACCTGGGTCTTCTATATTTCTGTAGTGCCTAAATAAAGTCATTTTTTTGAACGGAGTCTATACTACAGAACAGAGATGGAAACACCTGAGAGCAGGTATGTAACGTAACATATAACAAGTATGCTGCAGCATGTAGTCAACTTTTATTCTGGGTGTTCCTTCCTCAGTTATCTGTCAGGTCCCCTGACTGACAGTTGAATTTTTTTAAGTTAACATCAGGGTGAATTTATCAGTACTGAAAAGGCATGATCTTAAGAAACATGAATTGTCTTGGATGATGGTCGGGTTCTGCATTTTATGAGGTGGTGTACTTTATTGCATGATTCTTAAAATGGCAATACCACTGTTTGAAAAACAAACAGAAAATTAAGTACTTTTGATAGGGAGAAAAGCATAAGCAAGAGGCTATAGTGAGGCAACAATCTAGGCTGACTCATTTGTAAATTAGGGAATATTAGCCATCTTAAATTCATTTCAAAGATATGCAGTTGTGTTCCTTGCAGGAACTGTAGACTAAAGCTACAGTATTTAAAAGAAGCTGTAGTCAGAGTGTTTGCAATTGAACCAGCTAAATGACTGGGGAGTAAATGGGAGAGGAGTCCAGATATCAATATGATGTGATTTCACCTTCCTGTGAATGAACAGCAGCAAAAGTATACAACTGATTTGGGATAATGTCCAAAGTGAGAAAAATCCTTATTTGCTAATAAATGCAAAGATAGTGGACAGCCTTTAATGTCCAACACAGTTTATGCCACACCTGCTATAGCACTTCAGTTATACAAAAAACTTAGAAAAAAAGAAGAACGCTCTTCATTCATATCCTGTGCATGTAAGGTGGAATTTTGATTTTGGATTGATGCCAGGACCCATGAGCCACACAGTAAAGTTGTCTTTATGCCAGCTCAACCAAAAAAGTGGAGTTGCAAATGGCTTTGAATTAATGTACACCACTGCACAGTCTTTGATATATACATATACTACTACATATCCTTCATATATCCTTCAATGAAATCCCCATATTGGAAGCATTGCCTAAGACAACTATACTTCCAAAGTGAAGCACTGTTTACACTGCTGGGGTAAGCAACAATAAGGATTAGGTTATGGCCTTCTGCTGAGCATATTAACTGCCAAATGAGAAGTGGCTACCCCTTCCTATTATAGCAGCAGTCAGTATCTGTGCAGAAGGGGATTTAATTGATGTGCAGGTACAAGGAATTGCAAAGGACAACTGGGAGATGCAAGTCCATAGAACTGCTCCATGGCACTGTGTCACTCAGGCAGGTTCATTGAAAATTCAAAGTATTATCTTATTATATAGCACATAGAAACCAGGAAGTTGTTTAGGACATGAGATGCAACTGTCAACGTTACCTTGGCCCTGTCACCCCATAATGCGGGAATGTCCCAGAAGCTAGTATACCAAATCATTGGCAAAGTTTTATCTCAAGAGGAAAGGGGTACCTTGGAGAATGACAGTAGAAATATAGTGTTCACATATCTCACACACAGACTGCAGCAGCTCTCTGTTCAACTTGCACAATCTACTATTTTTTGATCAGACACATGGTATAAGTGAAACCTAGTCTTGCTGAATTAGATATTAGTCTGCCAAAGTATTCACAACACAGCTTTCATTATATTTATTATATTTGCCACCACCATTTTCAGACCTCTGTCTCAGGGGCATAGCTAGGGTGCAGTGAAGGGGGCAGCCTTCCTGGGCCCAGGTATTAGGGTCTATTATTGGGAGTTCCCAAACAATTGGTAGTGTAGTGCCAGTATTCATGTTGGTACCGGCATTCAATTGCTGGCACAGAAATTAATTCTGATACTGCTTTTGTGATGATGACTGCTGGACTGAAGGGCATCAGTGTTTCCTTTGTGGTGTAAGTTGTAGCAAGCCACTTGCTACAAAGGTAACAAAGTGAACTGATAAAAGTTTAAACATACAAAGAGTTGAGGAGCAGAGCATTTTTTTCTTGCTCCTCAAATGTCTCCTATTTGTCTGGAATTGACAGAAAAAATATTCTTTCTTTTGAAAATGCTTACATTTTTCCATTCTAAAAAAAGAGAGGGAGAGAGAGAGAGATTTTTTCCTTATAAAACTGTAGGAAAGTGTTTGCTATACAATTTATGCCACATGTGTGTGTTATAGTGCTTCAGTTATATAAAAAACAAAAAAGAATGTTCTTCAGTCATTTTAAAGTGTAGCAAACTGCATGTTACAAATGTTCCCAACACCAAGCTTCTTGGCATCATTATTGATGAAGAACTAAAATTTGACACCCACATCCACTCCAAAATCAAGAAAATCCACCAAAAGTTAGGTCTCCTCTACAGGCACAACCACTTCCTAAGCCCCTCTACCCATCAAACTCTTGCATCCGCCTTACTTCTCCCCTCCCTTATGTATGGTGCCCCTCTTAACACCAGTCTCCATCTTGGCCTTTGGTCCAAACTTGAATCCTGCTACCACAAGATCTCCAAATTTGCAACCAATTCAAAAAACTCATCCCACCACTGCCACTCCCTCCTCACCCTCAACTGGCTTGAACTACCCAACCACCTCAGTTACCTACAACTCACCATTGCCCACATACTCATCTTTAAACCTGCCAACAGCCCAGCTCTCGCTACTTCCTTAAAACCTTACATTCCCAACTGCTCATTCAGATCCAAAAAACAAAATCTCTTTCAGGTCAACAAACCTGCATGACCTCTTGGCCATCTACTGCTGTCCCACTCCTTAGCTAAACAGTGGAACTCTCTCCCCACACACCTAAGCAACCTACCTAACCATACAAATTTCAAATCTCAGCTACTTTCTCATCTTTCTTCCAAATGGGAATGCCCTTGCCACTCTCCAACTTAAACCCCTCCCCCTCATTCCACCTTGCAATGACTCACCCAACTACCTCTACTATTACTTCATCCTACCAAAAATAATCCTTCCCCTACTAAAAACTAATCTTCTCTCTAATATCTATTGTACTATACTCTCCAATCTCAAATATACTATTACCCTCTCCATGCATAATATTTTCCTAACCTACTAATGGCTAGTAGCTATATATTTTGAAATGTTAAACCTACAATTGAGTTTATAACAAAAATATTCAATTTATGTAAATGTTGAAATTTCTGTATTGAATTATATCCTTTCATTTTTGTAACAGTGTGACAAGCCAATTGCAAATATCATGGAGCTTATCTGTAAATGTTTAATTTAATTAGCTGTATGAACTTTGTCCTTTTGTAACACGTGAAATGTAACTTGCAATTATTGTGGAGCTTTTCTCCCCGGGCCTCCACTGAAAATGGACTCTTCTTGGCCCAGTGGACTTCCCCGGTCATCAAACTTAAATAAATAAATAAATGTAAAGAACAGCTGCTACTGTTGGTGCCACAAATAGAGTACTAAGCAAATCAGTCCATTAAAAAGCTCTTCTTTCCTTTTAATCTGTAGCAAGCTGCTTGCTACATTCATAAGAAGCAATTAGTGCAGTTTATGCCACACATGGAGCACTGAAATGCTTCAAATGTAGACAAAACAAAACAAAACAAAAAATTCCCTTTTAAACTGTAGCAAGTAGCTACTACAGTTTATGTCACACAGAGTGCTTAAGTGCTTCAGTTCTGAAAACAAATGCAATGCAGGCATATGTATGCAAGTAATGCACTGTAATGAAGACTAACCAACATTTATTGATTATGAACTCTAATACTTTTTACCAGGGGCAAGTGCTCCGTTCACCCCACCCTAGCTATGCTACTGCATGCAGATCTGGAATGGGCTTTAACATGGGTCGTGCATGGAAGAAAATACACCATTCTCCCATTTGGATGTTTCACTGAGGTCTGACTCAGTAAATTTTACTTGATGATCTGTAGCTTAACGTAAATACAGTTAAACCTCCTGCAGCCACACACAGACACACACACACACCACACACATATATATATATATATATATATATATATATATATAGATATATATATATATATATATATATATATATATATATATATATATATATCTTATGTACATACACACATACACACACAAATGGCATACTGAATTTTCTTCATCTATTATCTTTGGTCAACAGATGACCGATAGGTGTGATAGATTGTACAATTCACAGGATTGTGACATTGGGGGGAATTTAATAAAGCCTACACAGAGTTTTTTTTCTGTGTAGGCAATGTGGCACACTGCTTACACAAAAGTAAGCAGGTTAGCGATACATTAAACAGAGCTGGGCGGTGCACACGCATGCACCAACACAGAAGTATCTGTGGCATGCAAATCACCTCATAAGCAAATGAATTGCATTTGCATAAAATGAGGGAGGTAAAGCGATCCAGCAATTGGATAGGCAGTTCTGCAGACCCCGTGTTGTTGTACGTAGTATACACATAAAAATTCTGTCTACAGGATTCTAAACAGACAACAGGGGCTGCAAAAATGTAGTTTAATGGACAGAAATAGCATAGCAGCCACATATATGTGCAACATTATCCACCGTTTTCCAAAACCATATGGGAAATAATTTAAAATAATTTTATTTTTTTAATGATGTGGGTATGTTTGAGCATTGCGCGGCAGTGTACAAACATGCTTTTTATGAAAAAAAAAAAATAAAAAAGAGTGCAAAATCCAAATTTATTAGTATGTGACAGTAATGTATTATAGGACCCTGTATGGAGTATCTACAATGGTGAAATGGTGTTGTTACTAACGAGGCAGGGCCTGGAGCAGTGTATTTTACAGGTTGTGTGTACAGATCCCTATGCAAATGAGGTGGGGTTACTGAATATCACAAATTGGTGTCTGTACCCACAGATCCCAACCATGTAGGCACAGAACCATGTTTGTGTCCAGAGAAGAGGTAGCTGACATCAAGGGGATGGTGTGACTAAGGACTTGTAAGCTCACTGCAGCTCAGCTGTGCCTGTTTGCATGGCATTGTGATTTGCTGAGAAGGAAGGGTGTACAGTGCTGCTAAGCTTTATTTATCTTCAGGGAATGAGGAAGGCTGTCCAAAAAAAATTTGGCTGAGAAAGCCAGTGGTATATTAATTACTGATAACCCCTGTTTCACTTAAACTAGGGCCATTAACAGTCCATAATGTTGTACTTGGCAGGTGGACTGCACCATAGGTAGCCAATCACACAGGATGCACCTACAGCAGAGCACTATAAAGATTGTACACACCCTATGATCTGATTTCACCCCCATACTCTGCACCAGTGGAGTACAGACTTAGGATTTTTAACTTAAGGAATGCTAGGGGCTACTGCAGGTCTGCTACACCTGTTTGTGATAGATGCTGAGGTAAATGCTGCTGCTGCTGCAGTTGACAATAGGCCTAGACTGAGAAGGAGAAGAAAGTTCAGGCCCAGGGTGACCTTCCAGGAGATACAGGAGCTGGTGATTCCAGACTGCTACTGGGTGGACAGGGACATACTACAAAAACTCACTGAGCTCTGCTTCCCTCAACTCAAACCCAGAGCCAACACAGGGAAACTCATCCCAGTGGAAACAAAGTTATGTGAATTTCTTAGGATACTACCATTGACCTTAGCATCTATCACAAACGGGTGCAGTAGACCTGCAGTAGCCCCTAGCATTCCTTAAGTTAAAAATCCCAAGTCTGTACTCCACTGGTACTGTACTGCAGAAATAGGTTCAGCAGGCAATGGCTTCAGCACACAAAATCCCAGACCAGAGTACAGGTAGCTCTGGCCAGGAGTCATCTTGTAAGTACTGACAGTCCCACTGGGCATGCTCCTACACTTAGCTAACATGAGCGCAAGTTTGCTACCTCTTCTTCACAAAGACCTGCTATGTGGAAATACATCTGTACATACAGACATCTACGTATACATATCTGTCTGTCCTTATACCCCTCACACATCATTAGTGCATTTATCAGTATGTATCACATATACATATGATAACGATATATATATATATATATATATATATATATATATATATATATATATATGATACATAGACTCTCCACATAAATCTACCTAACACATTTACATAACGTATACAAAAAGCAACATTTAAAGACACATCCCTGTTATACACATTTATGTATGTATGTATGTATGTGTGTATATATATATATATATATATATATATATATATATATATATATATATATATATATATATATATATATATATATATATCAGTGCTACAGAATCCTGAAAGCCCAAAATCCTGAGACCAAAATCCTGAAAGTTCAAAATGCTAAAAACTCAAAATACTAAAAACTCAAAATCCTGAAAACACACAGGATACCAACACTTACTATATTCCAGCACAAGTACATACAGAAACAAATAAAACACAAACTATATTACTGTTCTCCAAGTATAGGCAGGGAGGCAAGCCCCCCATGCACCCCCCACACCCCCTGCTACTTAAATATATCAACTCCAAGATTGCACTTAGTGTAGTGAAGTACAATCTGGTAGTTGATATATTTAAGTAGCAGGGGTGTGGGGTGCACAGCCCCTCACACCCCCATACATATAGTTGAAGGGTAATATGTTTCTGTATGTACTTGTGCTGGACTATAGTAAATGATGGTATCCTGTGTGTTTTCAGGATTTTGAGTTTTCAGTATTTTGAACTTTCAGGATTCCGTAGCACTCCTATAAACATATATATATATATATATATATATATATATATATATATATATATATATATATATATAGTATGTGTGTGTATGGGGATGTAAGAATGTCCCCACATACCCTCGTAATGCTAAGGTTATCTGCACTTACACATCACAACAGTTGTCTGAAGGAGCCAGACCAAGGTCGCAACCGTACATAATCCACTAACCCACAAAACCCCTGTGCCTGCAGAATGTCACCCTGTAGACAGACACAGGTGAGCAGGTGCTGTAAGGTACAGTGGTTTCAATACATGCCTTGGGTAGGCCATATTGTCCCTGGCCACATGTTTGCCAATCTAACTGCAACCAGCCACATATGGCCATACTGGTAACTGCACACACGTAGCTGGAATATTAACAGGAATCCCACTCCTAGGACACTAGATACAATAACAGTACCAAACAATATCACTCTGCAGGCCACACATGCTGTTTAACACAAGGATACTATGTCTACTCCACAAGTACTGTGCCTGCAATCACATATACAACAGATATAATCTGTGGCACATGTGATGAGTACTGCGAACTATAGCGTACAATAGTAGATATGTAGGAGTTCTAATCTCCCATCCGCCAAATCTGTGTATGTGTAAATATATCCCCTTACAACACTATGGACATGCCCATATGGGCTATCTCCATGCAATGGCTATGCATTTATGGCCGTGTGACTAGCTGCTGATCTCTACATTGCCCTCATCTACAAGGCCTGCTGATGTCATCCACCTTAAGAGTGCTGGCAGACAGTCTAATATTAGAAAAACTCCATGGCAAATGTAATAAATACTGCAAGCTCTATTGTGAGAGTGGATAGGTAGGGGTTCTAATCTCACATCAGCCAACTATGTGTGTGTGTAAATATATCCCCTTTCAGCACTACAGACATGCCCATATGGGCTGTCTTCATGCAATGGTTATGTATTTTATGGTGGTGTGACTGGCTTCTGTCCCTAAATTGCCCTCCTCTACATAATCATAATATGGGTGACTTTAATTATCCCACTATTAACTGGGAATCCAATAAGACACCAAAGGTACATGCACAGAGATTCATGGATTTTGTAAACACGAACTCCCTCAACCAGATAGTCAATACACCAACTAAGGGCACAACCATACTGGATCAGGTCCTCACTAATATGGGAGACTGCTGCACACCCCCTGCTGTAATGCCTTCCCTGGTAAGGTCAGACCACAAAATGGTCTCCTTTGAAGTAAAAATAAAACCTGGATCTCCAGCTAAACCTGGAATATTCAGGAACTATTCTAAGGCTATCCTCCTTCTATTAAGTGAGAAACTAGCAAAAGTTCAAGCCCCCATAAACCCTAAGAACAGTTCTGCCTATGCAGAACTGTTCACAGAAACTCTGTACAAGCATGTTAATAGCTGCATAGAGGCAGCTGTACCCACCAGGAAGAGGTGCAGAACTAACTCAAAAAACAAGGCACCCTGGTGGAATCACAAAATCAATCAGCTGTATAACAGAAGGAAGAAAATCATGGCAAAAATTAGGAGGTGCAGCACCCAGCAGAATAAAAGCATTCTCATCAAACAACTTGGAGGACAAATAAAATCTACCAAAGCCAAATTTAAGGTATGTTTGGTCTCCCAGGCCAAGGACAACCACAAAGCATTATTTAGCTATGTCCACAACCTTAAAGGCAATACATAATTGTGTGCAGAGCTCACTGTAAATGGAGCCACCTATACTAACCCAAAAGATAAAGCAAACCTCCTGGTTGATAAATTCAGCTCCAAATTTATACCTCTCTCCCCCTTAACCTTCCCTCAGGAAATATCTTCAAATAATGTTCCCCCTACTATCACTAGGGAACAGATTCTTAATGCTCTTTCTAAGACCAAGAACACTGCATCAGTTGGCCCAGACAATATCCCAGGATGCCTTCTAAATAGCATGAAACATGACCTATTGTCGCCTCTGGAATTACTATTTAACTGTAGCCTACAAACAGGCTTCTTGCCTCATGAATGGAGAAAGGCAACAATCATCCCTCTGCACAAAGGTGGACAATCTATAGTCCCTGGAAACTACAGACCCATAAGTCTTTCTAGTCTTATATGTAAAGCATGGAAAGAACTATCATGGAAATGAACAACAGAGATACAGTAACCTCCAGACACTGGATTCAACCCAGTTTGGTTTTGTCAAGGGCAGATCATGACTACTCAGCATGGTGGACTTCTACGAGAAGGTCACCAAAGCAATGGATGAGGGCAAAGTCATTCACAATGCCTAACTTAACCTGACCAAGATATTTGAAACAGTATCCCAGTTGGGTATTGTTGACAAGTTCAGGAGGTTAAGTACAAACCCGTATGTCACCCGGTGGATAGCCAACTGACTCACAGACAAGACCCAGGAAATTAGAATTGGGGAGTCCACCTCTACAAAGAGGCCAGTCACAAGTGGAGTCCCTCAGGGATCAGTCCTTGGACCACTCCTTTTTGGCATTTACTTCTCAGAAATCAAGGCCAACGTCAGTGGTCTCTGGCTGACTAAATTTGCAGATGACTGCAAATTAGGAGCTGTCATTGAGTCTCAGACTGACACAAATGTTCTCAGGAGAGCTGACACAGACAAACAACTGGTGTCACGGTAGTCAGGGACTTAGGGACACACATAGATAGTAATCTAACCTTTGATCATCACATGTCTACAGTGGTGAGGAAATCATTCTATATTGCACAACTTATAAACAAAAGTATGGCATCTATGTCCAAGGATGTCATTGCTCCACTGTATTCAGCATCCATCAGACCTATCGTTAAGTACAATGCCCCCTTTGGCTTGTACCTAACCAGGTATATCCAACAATTGGAATGCCCACAGAGGTTCCTCACTAAAAGAATACAGGGCATAAGTAATATGTCCTATGCTGACTACCTCAAGGTCCTATCCCTGTATTCTATCTCCTACAGGCTTTTGAGGGGAGATCTATGCCTGGCATATAGGGCATTGTCAGATCCCACTCTGATGGACCTCCTGCATATCCACAAAACAAACAGTCCCAGAGTTACCTGTTCTAAAGACTTAAACCTTGCTTGTGATATAAATAGGACCCAGTGGAGAGATAGGTATGTATCCCAGTGACTACCCCGTCTATGGTATAGGCTCCCCATCCATGTGAACCAGAGTTCCTCCCTAACCCAATACAAGTGTAACTTAGATAATTGGATGGGAAACCAGAAATACATCCCTGGTTTGGCACCTATGTCTCTAATGGATACAGGTATCCTGTAAATGGCTCATCTACCAGGCCCATGCTTACACTTATCAAGAGTATCAGAACTTGTCAGAGATCTGGGATGCATGGCTAGGCTTAAAAAGGCCCTTATGGTTGTTAGCCTAGTAAACACCTATGAACTCATGAACCTATGAACCTGTAATGTCTACCACCTGTCTGACCCGGACACAGGATATTTGTAGATGTGTCAACTCCATCACCACACCTTCTAGATTTGTAAGTTCAGAAAACCCAGGCGACACATAGTAAGGGTAGCAGACCTTATCACAAAGTATGAATACATGATTTTGCTGACTGCCCCCAATGTCTCTGATAGACTGTTCTACACATATGCACCTAGGGAGCCATGCACATATACTGCTGTACCTTGCTGTTATCATATTTCTGCTCTGCTGCAATGCCATCCTGTGCTGCTGTATTGCTGCCATGTGTCCATAATTTATCCCCTCAGACTCTGGTAACAGAATCATACACAGGTCCATGACAAACCTGTCATTCTGTAACACTACCACCAGTCCAACATCATACAACAAAGATAAACAAAGTGTGATATGCAGTCATGACACATGCCAACATTCAGTACCTGTTCTGGGCCACAACAAGTGGCATAGCAAAGCAATACTGCACTACACAATTACATGTCAAGAAATATAGACACCTTGTGCAACAGACACATAGTAGCATTTCCCTCCATTGATGGCATGGATGGCAGGGATGTGGCACAGGTATCATCACATGCTCAGAGTGTGGTGTGGTGGTGCCAGAGGGCTAGACTGTGCTAAACAGTTGACAGCATATGTGTGAGTCAGGAAGGGGTGCAGGTTAGATGGGCTTGCAAAGGTGCCATGTGTGTCTGCTGGTGACCCGCATGTGACAGTGGTGTTTGAGCGTCTGCATGTACACAGTGAAGCCCAGTGCTAGCCCTACATGTGTGTATGTTGAACAGCTCTGAACTGTACATGGTAGAGTGGACAGTTCACCGTCTCCAACCATGAAAATGGGAACTGGCTTTGCCAGGAGCAACACTGGCACTACCATAACCAAGGTCAGCTGTGCTGCTAGTACCTGATGGTGATTGCTGTCTGCTAGGGCTGTGTCCTCAATGGGACCACCCAGGAACATGTACACATGGCCTGCCACATCTTGGTGTGGACAGCACACTTCCCTCCATAGCACTGAAGATACTGCCACTAGAGGAGCGTGACAGTGCACAGCCACATTGACATTAAGCAGATGGTGTTGCTAACCTATATCCAAGTGTCCAGTGCCCAACTCCAACCAGATGTTTCAGTACAGACAATGTGAGGTCCAAGACAAACACTGTCTCAGACTACTGTCAGTTCACTTCATCAGTGAACTGATCCAGGGTGTCCCCAGTGTGGTCAAGGCAGTCATGGATGTCAGACTGTGCTGTGTCCATAACCCTAAGCATCCATTTGGTGTTTCCTTCAGAACATGCCTCCATGATGGCCCAAAACATAAACGATTGACCCGTGATGTGACACCTGCAACAGGTGGTGGATGGACAGCAGTCATTCTATGAGCATCCCTTTCAATCCTCCTGTGTGGGGACCTTGCAAGCTCTCTGGCTGTGGCCAGTGTCTACATTCACTGATGCCATAATTGTCACACTGTCCTCTTCAATGTCACCACCCTCTGTTCAATATCTGTGGCCTATGGGGACTGGGTATGTGTGGGCATACTTACTAACTGTTTGCGGTGATGATGCGGGTAGAAGAGGGATGTCAACCTCTGGGACAGATTCAGCTCCCATCTACCCCACCTGTGCCTCACTATGGCCACCATCATCATCAGATTTTGATGAGATACTGACACCAGGTTATGAGGAGGACAGACACCAAACCCCCACCCCCCAGTCACCTGTGAAAACCAGGACAAAAGCAGTGCATTACTACCTGCACTTTTATGTATGGTAATCTACACAGACTCATGCAAATGTGGATCCACAACTGCATTACCAGTCTCACATCTTATCTCTGCTCCCATGCACAACAATCAACCTCACAACAACATACACAGACAAATCAAGCCCTTTATAACATGCACTTCAGCCACATCCAGTTAAAGTTGCCAGTACAACATACCTGTATGGTATGCAATATGACACTATATGTGATTAGAACTACACATAAAACCAAGTATACCTATCTTGAGAATAATATGCCAGTACTAGTGTCACTGCTCAGGTATGTACCATCTCCCTTTTGTGTTTGAACAGGCATGTTGGAATAATTCCCTCATGTACACCAGGTTGTGTAGCTGCTTATAACTATAAATGCAAACGGGTTGATTGTCATTCAAATACATACCTATGATTACCCAGGCTTACATACCTATGATTACCCGAGCTATGAACCGTAGTTAACTGTTCCAGAATGGAACATACAAATATACTACTCTGGCTAAACACAACATTTGTACATAGGGCAATATGGCAGCCCTTAATTTTCATAGGGGATATATGATCCATAAAAATCAGTATCACACTTACCAGGTACAGGACCATGGACTTGGGCCACACCTGATGGACCTATGAAAAGGTGAGGGAGAGGTATCGTCAGCACCACCAAAGGCTGCAGTACTACAAGTTAATATGTGCATATATCTACATGTACAGTAGCTACAATGATACTGGCTGTATTGCTGGCATTCTGAGTGTGTGTGTACAACTGAACATAAACCCCAACTCCCCCCCAGTGCAGATAGACTTGACACCCATGTACAGCCTGCCATAATGACTGATACAGTATTACCCTGGTGAACACAGTACACTTACCTGGAAGCTCCTCTGCTGTGGATAATGTGGCATCCACCTCCACGATTTATGGTGTGATGGATGCCTGGGAGATGGTGTGTGTTCCTAAGTTCACCAGGAATTCCTCTGTGGCTGAGAGTGGTTGTTCCATCGCAGGCCCTCAGCCGGTGGCAAGATCCCTGGCAACATCAGCTGGCCTTCATTGTGCAGTATTCAGCATGTCTGTGGCCCCGTTTCGGACCTGCTCATAGGTCCTGTCCTATTGACCAATCTGATTGACATCTTGCAGAAGATCTGCCCACAGTGCTGCCCACTGTTCCCAATTATGTCTCCCCTGGACAACAAAATATGCTGCTGCTCTCTCAGTCCATCCACTATTATGTTAGCCTCGGCATCTGAGAAAGGGGCATGTCTTATATGGTATATGGTTCCTGAAAGACAATAAAAGGGGAAAACATTATAGGACCAGATATGTTGATGTCCACTATGTAGAAATCAAGCACACCCATAATGGCCTGCACTATCCACTGCTCCCTCACATATCATATCCCACAGTCTGGCAACACATTACATGGGTGGATACCACCAAGGTAGTAGATATACTGGGGTATGTCTTCGTGTGTCGTGACAGATTCTGCTGTATGTTCCTACACCCAGCACTGCAGTCTACTGGGGTGTGTCCCCTATGAGCAAACTCCTACTAATATGTCATACGGCCACTGCCAGACAAATAGCAGTGTACTATTACAACCACCATATGGGGGCAGTCCAGCAACACCAGTGTGCCACAATGACAGAAAGCAATGCAAACCTGCTGTAGTATATGTTGCCTGTAGGCATCATACCTCTCAACTATACAGAATGTCAAGATGTTTGCCTCAAAAGTTTGGTCATTTTCACATAAAAGTGTGGATTTCTGACAAATGGTTGGCTAATAATTGATGGTTGCTGTCAGAGAATAAAGACAGACATCTGATTTTCAGACGTCATACTCTTCGGAACACAGTATTGTAATATCTTATTCTATTCACTTTCTTACTTTGTACAAACGATATTTAAACCATGTTGCTAGGTTTGGGCCTTTGTCCTTACATTACGTATGGCTCTGTCCTGATTGTTTGCTGTAAGATGTTGACAGGTATGTTAGGCATAGCTTTCAACCAAACAGGGACAAATGTCAACATAATCAGGGACTTAGAGTACATCATGGACATTCAAGGACACTGTTAAAATTTTAGAACTATTTATTTAAGACATTGACAGAATGAGAGGAGGTGTCTTACATTACATTGTCTGATGTTACAGGAGTGTACACCCTTACTTATTGTCACTATGTATTACATGTAATCCACTAGCTTTTCTATGACAGCCAACTGTTGTAGGTGGGATTAACAGGGACAGAGCTAAGATGTGATTGAAAATCAGGTACAGGTGAGAGGCATGCCTGTAGGTGTAGGACAGCAGAGTATCAATGACATGTCATTACCATAGATCTAAGACAGGCTTACTGCTGTAATCCATATTCCCCATACCTCCATCCTCCCATCTGCATCCTGTTATATGGAGAAATGTATTATATACCTGGTGGAGTGCAGTACTCATTTGTTGAATTTTGCATCTGGTAATCTTTTGAAAATACGCTCTCTTTGTGAGTGAAGCCTCATACAGACTTGTTCCCCATAACCAGCTGGCTGCCTTTTGAAGGTTCTGCTCATTAGCATATAATTGCCTCTGCACCAATCTGTGGATCAGATTTGCTAATTGCAACCAAAACAGCTGAATTGCACTATCATTGGTCAATGACATGCCACCACAGTGCAATATATAAGGCCTTTGTGTAGACCTGGGCCCCTTTCTTAGTTGTTAATATGGACATTACTGAGGTGTGGAGACTGCAGCATCACAGAGGGTAGGTACCATAAATGTCAACTGTCGAGATTTATGCATTATGTCCACAGTTTCACCTCATATGTGTTGTCCGTGTCCCAGTGACATTGTGGTCATCTGGCAGTTAAGTGGCACACATCATGGGTTAAGGTCAGTAATGAAAGACAGACATTTGACTATCAGACTTCATACCCATCAGAATATGCCTACTAATGCAATAGCTGTTATTCTATCAACTTACTATCTTTGTAGGAGTAAACTGTTAAACATGTCCCTATCTCTGGGCCTTTGTACCCCCATTATGTATGGCTATATCTGGATTCCTTGTTCTGGGGGGTTGGGAGGTATGGAAGGTCTGTAGCAGCTACCTTTACATACAGCTGTGTGTGCTATGCAGCCTGCAGCATATGGGGGTTTGTGAACACTTTGAAGGACAACAAGCTGTATGTGCAACTGTGGCAGCCCTGTCATTACAGCAGAGCCAGGGTAAGGGTACCCTTTACAGTCCAGCTGAGGCATGCATGTGATTAAGCTACATATTTTTTGCAATAGTGCCAATAACAGAGTAGTAGACATACAGTTAGGATATATGGATATGTGCAGTGTGTAACTACCTGCAGGACTTTGACTTGCAAAACTGGGTAGCAGTTCATTAATTAGCAATAAGCTATGTGGATAAAGATTGCATGACTCAGTTATTACCTGCTGTCTTCACAATAATGTACTTGACCTGCAACACAAAACTAGATTTGAACCCAGGACTGTGTGTGGCAAAATGTACTGCATTCAAAGTATTTAACAGACTGAGCTACTGAACAACTGCTGTAGCAGGTGTATTTACAAGGTATATCAGCATACATACAGGCTGTGACACATTGTCTGATTCCATCAGTATGTGCATGGCTTTCTATTGCTGTATTTCTGGATCAGGGTCCCAGCTGAACATGTACTTTGCCATTGATGCCTTAGCAGGTGTGCTCCAACATGCTGATGATAAAAGGGCACATTTACCTGCTATTACAGACCTCACATACATCTATTATTATGTCTGTGGCTGTCTAGTGGTGTATTATTGCACCAGAGTCTAGGATACACTTCCATTTTTCCCATTACATTTTATTCCAGTTTGCATGGTGCGGTGCAGCGCGCACATCTGCTGAGACATGCTTAATGACTGTAAGTGGCAATCACTATGTTTTGCCGAAAACACCTGATTTAATTAAGATCTGCGTGGTGTGGTGGGTTAATGCAGTGTGCTGTAGGTGTGAGGGGCTTGAGTTTGAAAAATGACAGTGCTGTTTATTTTGTGCATGTGTCTGACAATGTAATAAACACATTTAATCATTAATGTTCCATTTAAGCTCAGTTAACCGAAGCACCACTGTGCACCATGCCACACCACTCTGCGCAGCTCCACTCAAATGCAAGCTAAAAAATATAAAAAAAAAGAAAAAGGGAGTGATAGGAAAGTGGTGAAATTGGAGCAAGCAGGGGAAAAACATAGTGAAAGGCAGGTAGAATGTGCAGGAAGGGTGTAGGAAAGAACCATAGCTATCCATTTCTTGTATAGCAACAGCTGTGCACTTTGACAGAATTTGTAGATGAATTTGGACTCTCAAACCCCAGAGAGAGAGGTGTCGACAACATAACTATGTTGTCAAGCCAACTGGACCAAATTACTTGTGTCCAATGGACATGTATGCGAAATGGATAGCTATATATGCCGCGATATTTTTTTGAGGATAGGTGCCCATTTTTTTTATTAAGGTGAGAGTGGAATATTGGGGAAGGGACATAGGTACATGTGGGGAGGTAAGTTGTGTAGGAGAGGATGCATTCACAGACAGTCAAGACAGACAAGAGAGCAGACAGGAGTAGTGTGTGACATGAGTGGGGTGAACACCTTGGATGAGGAGGGTGTTGTAGACTCCCAGTTGCACGTGCCTCCAGATGGCAGCAGCATGACTCACATCTCCACCCATGAGACTGTCAACACTGCTCCTTCCCTGGCCTGAGGGTGGCTGTGCTGGTGGCTAGACACTAGAGTGAGGCTGACCCACCAGGTTGGCCAACATGCCCTCAATCCAGTGCAGGCTGCATTCATAGCTAATATGAACAATCCTGCACACTATGACCAGCAGTTGATCCTGGGTGACAATAGCCCCTCCATCACCACTCCCAGGGGGAGGCCATTCTATGTCACCTGAGGCAGTCCCACCTGACACCACAGGTGGTGCAAGGGCAGCAAAGGGATCACCACTGGTCTGGGTCCCAGACATGCCAAGATCCAGTACCATGGCCAGTTGAGGCAAGGTAGGCAGATCAGCCAGAACTGGCCTACCCTGATGTGCTGTGGTAATGGAGGTATAGCAATACGTATAGGTTAGTTGTGAACAAATCATTGTTAGTAATAACAGCATGGCAGAATATTGCAAGTAACCCAATTACATATCAATGCATATTATGTGAAACAAAGCAACAAATAATAGAACAGTAAGTATGTTAACAGCATGCCAGTAACAGTTACAGCATAAGGCCAACAAAATAGGTAATTTAACAAGATACGTCAATATGCAATACAGGTAGTGTAACAACATATGTTAATAGTAAACCAAAACCAATAAATAACAATAAGAAATAAATGAAGATAAGGGGTGGAGAGAGAGAAAAAAAAACAGTCCATTAGTAACATTTCTGGTTATCTCTTTGACAACAGTGCTACTATCTACTCTACTGGACTGTATTTTCTTTATGTGTACAGTGACTATAAGTCTTCTATAGCTGATGCAGCACGTACATACCTCTCACACTATTTGCATGGGACACTACAGGCCAAGCAGTAACAACTGTGGGTACACAACTGCAGAGAATACATCATTTCCATGGTAATCTTGTGACAGCCAAATTACACACTAGTGATTACATAATGTGAAATTGTGACACTTGAGAGACATGTATGTGTACACTATAGACAATAAACAGTTGTCATGCCTTGGTTGGCAGGCATGGGAATAGAACACAATAGCAGTGACTGTAAGGGACATCTGCATAGAATGTATTAATTGACTGCAGCAACTTTTAACAGACACTCCAGGCATACAGCCATACAGGGATTACACATTTTATTTCTGACTGAACATTGCTGAGAAACACATTCTTGCTAATGATTTTAACAGTCTGTGACATCTAAATACACAATTATCTATTCATAATATGGGTTACCTCACCTATTTACCTGCAGTTCCTGTGTAGAGAGAAATTGTGAGCATTACGTGACTGTTGCTATAATATTTACTGCTACATACCACTGGATTCAAACCCTGGGCTGTGTATGGCAAAATGCACTCTATACAGAGCATTTAACAAACTGAGCTACTGAGTCATTGCTGATTACTGCCTGACTGATATTTTCCTAGAACTCACCTGGAACCAAAATATTACCTGGTAATACTACTAGAGTGTTATACTAGACTGCAGTGACAGTAGAATGCACATGCATGAAATATAAGCATAACACAAATAGTAGGTAAGCTATATTTCAGTATCATATCTGTGAAGTCAACAAATATCAGCTCATGGAGTGGGCTTGAACAGTACTTATATGAGTTAACCAGTACAATTTGCAGCCATTAGATTTGCATTCTACAGCTATTACAGTGTTATACTTGACTGAGACTCCTTACCTTACAGTCTCAGTGCATACAGCTCTACTACAATGGTTACAACACAATCCTGATGTACACCATTTTCCTTGGTGTTATTGGTACTGTTTTATGTTTTATTGCAGAACAGTTGGAATTATTCATTTATTGCAATACAGCTCTACTTCTACATTTATTGCTCTACAAACTTTATGTATATACTTTATTGCAATTGATGCTTTACTATTTCTTGTTTATTTCACTATGGTTAGCATAATACTTCTGTTCTCATCATACTCACGGTGCAACCTGGCCAAGTGTCCAGCATGCAACTGGACATTGAGAGTCCTCTCAGCTACAGCTTTTTGGAAGAGAAACACACTATTATGTATACCAGTTTTGCAGACATTAAGAGTACATACTGGTAAAACAGAGGAAAAAGTACTTGCATACTTGTAGGGCATTCCCTCCCCTCACTTCTTGGACCCAGATGTCCAAGAGTCCCCTCTTCTGACATTTCTAGTCATCACAGTGGTGATGACACTGCTCACCTGTGCAGGGGGGTACCAGTGACACTGGTGAGATCTCTGTCCAGCCTGTCCCAGGCCCCTGCCTTACACTCTGAGCCCTAGAAACTGCCCTGCAGCAGCATGTCACCATGGTTTTGCACAAGGAGCCTAACCATGACCCTGGATTCCAGAATGCCCAACTCTGCACCTGTAAGCACACACCTTCACTGCTGCCAGCCATTGTATATTGTTAGTGACAGATGTCCAATGGATTTTGTTATATTCCTGCTTATTGTGCTTAATATAGCCTGTTTTTCCACTTTTACACATCATTGGGCAACATTCAAAAAAGGACCGCATTGCTTGGCACGCTCAAACCAGTGCAGCTGAGATGAGATTTGCAAAAACAGGCTGAACCTTAGTCTTAGTGCAGCTTAGCAACATGCAAACCAGCCAAGCAGAGCTGAGCAGCACACAAACATTGGCAGCTGTTACCGTGTTTATGCGGTACTTACCAGGTCTAAGCATAGTTGAGCAGGACTTAGCAGAG